>NC_041380.1:583199591-583204457 GCF_002162155.2 Triticum dicoccoides
GGATCCGGCGGCGCGGGGTTGAAGGGGTAGAAGGTCGCGAGTGGTGGAGCCGTGGCGCGGTGGGGCTCGCTGCGGTGGGCGCGGTGGAGGAAGGTGGGGCCGAGGCGAGGGAAAGGTGGAAGAAGGTGAGGTTGTGCTCTGGTGGCGGCGCCGCCGGTAGAAGGTGGAGGGAGGTGGGGTTTGGATCGGGGGAAGAGGGAGGTGGGTGTCGTGCAGGAGCTGGGGTGGGCTTTGTTGCGGTTTGGTTAGTGGTAGAGTGGTGGTTCGGTTCGCAGGGCGGTGCGGAGAGAGGGGTTATCAGAATAAGAGGAAGTGTTATTAGAATAAGGTCTTAAGGGGTGTTATTAGAATAGACCCACCTTTATATATATACTATTAGTACGTTGATCTTCCCTGTGAACTCAGTTGAACTTCCGCCAACATTGCCGAAACGGGGCTTGCGATATACCGTTGGAAAGCTATGGACACCAGTATCATGACCCAACTTCAATTTTTGACAAAATGTAAGCGGTTTAAGAGCAGTGTTGAAAACCGTTTTTTCTTCGCACAAAAAACATTAATCATATTTTCGATTGCATTTCTAAACCGTTTATTGGAATGAGGCATATAATATGGCGTTGGAAAGCTGCTGCAAAACCGCTCCTTCCACATGTTGAAAGTTTTCTCTAATTCACTATGGTTAAAGAGTAATTTGAAAAAACTTAAAATTTTGTAAACCAAATAGTTGAGTTCGTTTTTTCGATGTCATTTCTAAACGGCTAATCCAATGGAGGCATATGATACGGCGTTGGAAAGCTTATGAAAATGCGCTACTTTTTCATCTTGAAAGGTTTTTTTCTAATTTTGAATGGTTTAAAAGTAATTTAGAAAATGGTCCAAGTCCTACTGAGTTCGTATTTTTGAGCTAATTTTATAGTCGTGCGTCCAAATGCAGCAAATGATATGGCATTGGAAATCTTGAACAAATGCGAAACTTTTTGGTATGTATTGTTTCTCTAAATTCTTTACAGTTTTAAGTCAGTTTCGAAAATGGCGAAAAACGTATTTTTGCCGTAATTTCTACAAACTTTATCGGAATTGGGCAAATAATATACCGCTGAAAAGCTACGGAAAATGCGAAACTTTTTCATGTTGATGGTTTTCTTTGATTCCTAGCCATTTTTAAGTAATTCCAAAAATGGTGGGATCATTCATTCTGCCTCTATCGCGAAACAGATTCTTCAAAAATGCACCGCGTGAAGAACCTGAACTTCTTGGTGCGTGTACCTGAACTTCACTCTATTTTTCACGTGATTTTCTTGCTCATAGATCTTCATCCACTGCTCGTAGCTCTCCATCCCACTCACGGGAATTGAGCGGGTGATATACCGATGGAAAGCTGCTATAAACACGCAACTTTCCCGTGTTGATCATTTTTTCATACTCGCGACGATTTTAAAAGTTTTTCATCTGAAATTCATTCAGCGTAGTAGGTGAACTTCCTGCTGTTTTCACGTTGAACTTCTGTGACGTATGTTTGTTTGTAATTTTCTCATCCATTAGCCAGTGTTACACAAATAATATTCCTTTTGTACAAACGTCTCTCACAATAATTTTTTTAACATTCTTCGACCGAGGACTTGAACTTACACAAATGATATTCCTGTCATTTTGAGGTAAATTAGAAAATGGCGAGATCATGATTTCTGCGTTCATCGCGAACGGAAATGCACTGCGTGAAGTAGTTGAACTTCCGGGGCATGTCTATTTGAACTTCACTCTGTTTTTGACGTGTTGTTTTTTGCACAGCGTGAAGTAGTTGAACTTCTGGGGCATGTCTGTTTGAACTTCATGCTGTTTCACTTTATTGTATTTTTCTTATATGAAACACACAGATGTAGTACGTGAACTTCCGCTTGTTATCACGTTGAACTTCTCTCTGCTTTGAGAGAGTTATTTTAAAACACAAAAAACAACATATTTTTTATGTATTTTTTTTAAATACGCAGTGAACCTCTCTCACAAGATTTTTTTTAACTTTTCCTCGTCGAGCACATGAACTTCTAGCAACCATTTTTTCGTTTACGAGATTGTTTTTAAAAGTGCAAAAAATGGTGTTGTGTTTTTTATTTTTTGAATAGGTAAATCCTAGGTTTTAATAAACTCTGAACTTCTCTGTTATTTCAATTTTAACTTCACCTTTTCATATTTTTGAGTAAAGAATTGTATTCAATTTTTATACAGAAAAATCAAACATGGAAATACAAAATGAACCTCTCTCGCAAGAATTTTTGAACTTCTCTGGACAGAGCAGTTGAACTTCTTTCAACAAACATTTTAAGCTTTTTTCTATACTTTCTTCATCACCTGAAATGCATTCCTTTGCAGTACTTGAACTTCTCAGTTATTTTAATTTGAACTTCTTAGTTTTATTCTTTAGTAACAAGGAAAATCGAGTTTTTTGAACTTCTTTGTTTTAAAATATTGAAGTTCTTGGTTTTACGTTTTAATAATGTGAAAAATCCGATTTTTTATTAGACATCGAACTTCACCATTTTTAAAATTTGAACTTCTTAGTTTTATTGGTTAGTAAAGGGGAAAATGTATTTTTCTATATAAACAATGATACCGCGTCATTATTTTAATTTGAACTTCTAGTTTTTATAGAATGGGGAAAATCAGTTTTTATACAATCCTTAGAAATGCTCCTCTTTTTAATTTGAAGTTCTATGTTTTTTTACAAACGGGGAAATCTGTTATAAAGATTTTTGACCTACTTTTTTTGAACTTCTTGCTCAATTTTTTGAACTTCCAAATTTGTCTTTTAGATATTAAAATCTTCATTTTTTTTAACGTTGACCTGCTTCGGTTTTTAAATTTGAACTTCTTATAGAATTTTGTCATGAGATTTTATGCATTTTTTGCTTTTCAGTGAAATGGCCTAGGCGGTCCTTTTTTCATTTGATCATTTTTCTTCTGTATGTGGTACACGTGAACTTCGTAATTTCTTAAACATGAACTTTGCGTGCTATTCCATGATTTTTTGTTTACATTTTAGTTTACATTCATGAAAATTTGAAATTTTTTTAACCATCGAACTGCTCTGTTTTTTAGATTTGAACTTCTAGGTTTTTTTAATGGATAAAATCCCCTTTTTTATAAATGTGTGTGTTTGTGCACGTGTGCGCGTAGCCATAAAAGCTGATTTGTTTTTGAGTTGGTGGTGGTGTTTTTCTGGTGGCTGTTTTTGTTTCACATTCTCTCCAATTTTTAGAATGTATGCTTTCACTTTGAAAATTTTAATTGCACCATTTTCACTATGTATGGACTTATGCTATTTTTATATTTGAACTTCCCACGTGAACTTTTTAGAGAGAGAGAGAGTTATTGAAAATTTTCTTTCTCATGTTTAGCTGAAATGAAAAACAACAAAATCACTCAGCACATAGTTTGCTTTTTCTTATTTCTACATCTTGCATGCATTTTTCAAAATAGGACTCGATTTGCAAACATATTTTATTATTTTTGTCCAAGTTTTCTACAGAACACCACAATCATCTGCCCAAAGCATGTCAGGTAATGTTTTTAACAAAGAGAAGTTATTTTTTGTATATCTGAATGTCATGCAATTTCATATATGAACTTGCATGGTTGTGTTTTTCCTAAACTTTTTAAGTTGTAAACATTGTGGCTTGAGCATATGCATTTTTGCTAAGTAGGCGCAGAAGTGTATAATAAAAAATACACACGGACCAGCAATGTTGTCATCACATATTCTGCAAAAGATTCAGAACACAAGATGCAGTCCCTAAACATCCAACCTAGGCCATTTTTGCAATAATTTGAAGGTCGGGTAGTACAACAGAGCAATCACTCTGTTATCTGAAGTTCAAATACCTGACATACTGAAGGTTTAACTTCATAGCCATGGGGAGCAGGAAAGTTAGTGGGAGGCAAAGAAATCACCAAGGTTTGGGTATTACAGGGAGGAAAAAGATCAATTTTTCTGGAAAAAAATTGACCATCAGACGAGAAGGAGGAGGAAGTGGGGAGAAGAGAGAAGGAGGAAGATGAAGTGGATAAGTATTAGGAAGATGGTCGGGGCAGGGTGGGGATGGGGCTGTGGAGGAGTAGGAAGGCGCGTAGGAGCAGAGGCACACTGTGCCGGTGGGGAGGGAAGGTCGCGGAGGAGTAGAGGGAAGGTCACGCCGGATGGGAGGGTAGATCGCACCAGAGCAGTGGATAGGTCGCGCCGCTGGGGAGGTTGGGGCGGGGCGGAGGGCGCCCGGCCGACGTGTGGTGGTGATGGATCTGGGCACGCGTCGGTGGTTGGCGGGGAGCTGGCCGACGCATGGTGGCGATGGATCCGGGCAGGCACCGGCGGTTGGGGAGGAGGAGTCGCCGGTGGTTGGGGACGCCGATTGTGGCACGGTGGGGACGGCGGCGTGGGTGGCTGGGTCAAGGCGGCGTGGTGGGTGGTTGGGTCACGACGATCGATGACGTAGGTGGCTGGATCCGCGCGGGAGCGGCGAGATCTCACACGGTGCTCGATCCACGCGGTGGCGGCGACGAAAGTCCTGGACGGCGCTGGGGAATAAGGAAGGGGAGGATGGGGAGGCCGAGCGGGATCGGAGTGTAGGGGAGCCGGGGTGGGATCGGGGTGCGGGGCGAGGTGGGGCGGCCATGGCGTGGGGAGGCTGGTGGGCCGGTCGGGGTACGTTTCTTTTTCAGATCTCGGGAACACCCTCACGCGCTCTATATAGGGGCTAACGTGACCAGAATGACTATTCCAATCCTAGGATTAGAATAGTGCCACTATATATATATATATATATATATATATATATATATATATATATATATATATATATATATATATATATATAT
>NC_041380.1:583204618-583230531 GCF_002162155.2 Triticum dicoccoides
TGTTATAAGAATGATCATGATGCCCTCATGTCCGTATTTTATTTTAACGACACCTCTATCTCTAAACATGTGGACATATTTTTTGATTTTGGCTTTCGCTTGAGGACAAGCGAGGTCTAAGCTTGGGGGAGTTGATACGTCCATTTTGCATCGTGCTTTTATATTGATTTATTGCATTATGGGATATTCTCTCTTATTTTACAAGGTTTACATGAAGAGGGAGAATGCCGGCAGCTGGACTTCTGGGTTGGAGAAGGAGCAAATATTAGAGACCTATTCTGCACAACTCCAAAAGTCCTGAAACATCACAGGAGCAAGTTTCATAATATATAAAAATATTGGGCGAAAGAAGTACCACAGGGGGGACACCCACCATCCATGAGGGTGGGGGCGCGCCCTACCCCCCTGGGCGTGCCCCCCTGCCTCGTGGGCCCTCTCGCAGCCCTCTGATGCCCATCTTCTACTATATGAGGTCTTTCGTGGAGGAAAAATCCATAAGCTAGCTTGAGGGAGTCCTAGATTAGGGGGTCTCCGACAGCCGGACTATATCCTTTGGCCGGACTGTTGAACTATGAAGATACAAGATTAAAGACTTCGTCCCGTGTCCGGATGGGACTTTCCTTGGCGTGGAAGGCAAGCTTGGCAATACGGATATGTAGATCTCCTCCCTTGTAACCGACTTTGTGTAACCCTAGCCCCCTCCGGTGTCTATATAAACTAGAGGGTTTAGTCCGTAGGACAACATACAATCATAACTTAGGCTAGCTTCTAGGGTTTAGCCTCTACGATCTCGTGGTAGACCAACTCTTGTAATACTCATATCATCAATATCAATCAAGCAGGACATAGGGTATTACCTCCATCAAGAGGGCCCGAACCTGCGTAAACATCGTGTCCCCTGCCTCCTGTTACCATCCGCCTTAGACGCACAGTTCGGGACCCCCTACCCGAGATCCGCCGGTTTTGACACCAACATTGGTGCTTTCATTGAGAGTTCCACTATGCCGTCACCATCAGGCTCGATGGCCCCTTCAATCATCGGTAACGATGCGGTCCAGGCTGAGGTTTTCCTCCCCGGACAAATCTTCGTATTTGGCGGCTTCGCACTGCGGGCCAATTCGCTTGGCCATCTGGAGCAGATCGAGAGCTACGCCCCTGGCCATCAGGTCAGGTTCGGAAACTTAAACTACACCGTCGATACCCGCGGATACTTGATCTTTGACGGATTCGAGCCCATGTCAGGTGCGCTGCACAATCACGACGAGCATGACGTAACTCTGTTGTCGGATAGTGTTCAGGAGATTGCATCTGCAGCCACTCCGGCCTTCGATCCGGAGCAAATTGCGCCATCCGAGGATGGAGGGATAGACCCCGCCACGGAGAGCGCACTCTCAGTGGCGATGGAGCCCGATACTGACTTCACCCATTACAAGAGCCGTGTCGCCGAACCACTAGATTTGTCTCCGGCCACGGACTCCGAACCGCCTGCATCCGTGCCTATCGAATCCGACTGGGTGCCGATCATGGAGTTCACCTCCGCGGATATCTTTCAGCACTCGCCTTTTCGTGATGTGCTAAATTCATTAAGGTCTCTCTCCTTGTCAGGAGAACCTTGGCCGAACTATGTCCGGCTAGAATGGGACGGGGACGACGAAGAAATTCGCTGCCCACCCACCACCCACTTAGTAGCCACTATCGACGATTTAACCGACATGCTAGACTTCGACTCCGAAGACATCGACTGTATGGACGACGATGCAGGAGACGAACAGGAACCACCGCCCACAGGGTGCTGGACCGCCACCTCATCATATGATATTTACATGGTGGACACCGCCAAAGAAGGCAATGGCGACGAGATAGTGGAGGATGACCCCTCCAAGAAGCAACCTAAGCGCCGACGTCAGCGGCGCCGCTCTAAGTCCCGCCACAGCAAAAGTAGTGATACCGGCACAAGAGACAATAACACTCCGGATAGTGCCGAAGACAACCACAATCCCCTCCAGCACGATGTAGAGTGATACGTCTCCAACGTATCTATAATTTTTGATTGCTCCATGCTATATTATCTACTGTTTTGGACTATATTGGGCTTTATTTTCCACTATTATATTATTTTTGGGACTAACCTATTAGCCGGAGGCCCAGCCCAGAATTGATGTTTTTTGCCTATTTCAGTGTTTCGAAGAAACGGAATATCAAACGGAGTCCAAACGGAATAAAACCTTCGGGAACGTGATTTTCTCACCGAACGTGGTCCAGGAGACTTGGACCCTACGCCAAGGCATCAGAGAGGCAGCCACGAGGGTGGGGGGGCGCCCCCCCTAGGGCGCGCCCCCCTGCCTCGTGGGCCCCTCAGAGCTCCACCGACGTATTTCTTCCTCCTATATATACCTATGTACCCCCAAACGAACAGAACAGGAGCCAAAAACCTAATTCCACTGCCACAACTTTCTGTATCCACGAGATCCCATCTTGGGGCCTCTTCCGGAGCTCCGCCGGAGAGGGCTGTCATCACGGAGGGCTTCTACATCATCATAGCCTCTCCGATGAAGTGTGAGTAGTTTACCTCAGACCTTCGAGTCCATAGTTAGTAGCTAGATGGCTTCTTCTCTCTTTTTGGATCTCAATACAAAGTTCTCCCCCTCTCTTGTGGAGATCTATTCGATTAATCTTCTTTTTGCGGTGTGTTTGTTGAGACTGATGAATTGTGGGTTTATGATCAAGTCTATCTATGAATAATATTTGAATCTTCTCTGAATTCTTTTATGTATGATTAGTTATCTTTGCAAGTCTCTTCGAATTATCCATTTGGTTTGGCCAACTAGATTGGTAGTTCTTGCCATGGGAGAAGTGCTTAGCTTTGGGTTCGGTCTTGCGGTGTCCTTTCCCAGTGACAGAAGGGGCAGCAAGGCACGCATTGCATCGTTGCCATCGAGGATAACAAGATGGGGTTTATTTCATATTGCATGAATTTTTCTCTCTACATCATGTCATCTTGCTTAAGGCGTTACTCTGTTTTTAACTTAATACTCCAGATGCATGCTGGATAGCGGTCGATGAGTGGAGTAATAGTAGTAGATGCAGAATCATTTCGGTCTACTTGTCACGGACGTGATGCCTATATACATGATCATGCCTAGATATTCTCATAACTATGCTCAATTCTGTCAATTGCTCAACAGTAATTTGTTCATCCACCGTAGAATACTTATGCTCTTGAGAGAAGCCACTAGTGAAACCTATGGCCCCCAGGTCTATTCTCATCATATCAATCTCCATCACTTTAATCTTGCTTTGCTTTTTACTTTGCTTTTACTTTTCACTTTGCATCTCTATACCAAAAATACCAAAAATATTATATCTATCAGATCTCACTCTCGTAAGTGACCGTGAAGGGATTGACAACCCCTAATCGCGTTGGTTGCGAGTAGCTATCGTTTTGTGCAGGTACGAGGGACTTGAGCGTGGCCTCCTACTGGATTGATACCTTGGTTCTCAAAAACTGAGGGAAATACTTACGCTACTCTGCTGCATCATCCCTTCCTCTTCGGGGAAAACCAACGCAAGCTCAAGAGGTAGCATAGAGAGGGAGGGTGAACAAGCTAGCCCTCTCTCCGAAGACGAGGTGAGCCTCGGCGACGAAGAATTTATCGTGCCTGAGGATCCTGTCGAGCAGGAGCGCTTCAAGCATCGGCTTATGGCCACAACAAATAGCCTGAAGAAAAAGCAACAACAGCTTCAAGCTGATCAAGACTTGCTAGCAGATAGATGGACCGAAGTCCTTGCAGCCGAGGAATACGAACTCGAGCGCCCCTCCAAGAATTATCCAAAGTGCAGGTTGCTGCCTCACCTCGAGAAGGAAGCATTGAAACCTCCATCACCAGTGTATGATGCGGCTGACCGGCCACCACGTGGTCGACCCAGAGAGGCGTTTCAGCCTGAAGTTCAGCATGCACCCCGCCGCCACTCAATCAAAAATACCAAGGCCCGAGGCAGCACACGGGACCTGCGAGACATATTGGACATCAGGGCAAAACATGCAAGGTCAATATACGGGTCACGGGCGCGCGTGCCAACGCGGGACGATGACCGTCGCGCTGGATACACTAAAAGTAAATCCAGCCGGGACGAATACAGCAGACAAGACTCATATGAACTGCGTCGGGATATAGCCCGGCACAGAGGCGCCGTACACCCCCTATGCTTCACTGATGAAGTTATGGATCACGAATTCCCGGAGGGTTTTAAACCCGTAAATATCGAATCGTATGATGGTACAACAGATCCCGTTGTATGGATTGAGGATTTCCTCCTTCATATCCACATGGCTTGCGGTGATGATCTACATGCCATCAAGTACCTCCCACTAAAACTCAAAGGACCAGCTCAGCATTGGCTGAATAGCTTGCCAGCAGACTCCGTCGGCAGTTGGGAGGATTTGGAAGACGCATTCCTTGACAACTTCCAGGGCACTTATGTGCGACCACCGGATGCTGATGACTTGAGCCATATAACTCAGCAGCCAGGGGAATCGGCCAGACAATTCTAGACACGGTTCCTAACTAAGAAAAACCAAATTGTCGACTGTCCGGATGCAAAGGCCTTAGCGGCATTCAAGCATAACATCCGTGACGAGTGGCTTGCCCGGCACCTCGGCCAAGAGAAGCCGAAGTCTATGGCAGCCCTCACAACACTCATGACCCGCTTTTGTGCGGGCGAGGATAGCTGGCTGGCTCGCAGCAACAACACATCACGGAATCCGGGTACTACGGATACCAAAGATGCCAATGGCAGACCACGTCGTAACAGGCAAAAGCGCCGCAACAATGGTGATAACACTGATGATACGGCAGTCAATGCTGGATTCATAGGATATAGATCCGGTCAGCGGAAAAAGCCATTCAAAAGAAGTACTCCGGGCCCGTCGAGTTTGGATCGCATACTGGATCGCTCGTGTCAAATCCACGGCATCCCCGATAAGCCAGCCAATCACACCAATAGAGAATGCTGGGTGTTCAAGCAGGTCGGCAAGATAAACACCGAAAACAAGGACAAGGGGCTGCATAGTGATGACAAGGAGGAGCCCCGGCCGCCGAACACGGGAGGACAGAAGAGGTTCCCCCCACAAGTGAAGACGGTGAACATGATATACGCAACCCACATTCCCAAGAGGGAACGGAAGCGTGCACTAAGGGACGTCTATGCGATGGAGCCCGCTGCCCCAAAGTTCAACCCATGGTCCGCTTGTCCGATCACCTTTGATCGCAGGGATCACCCCACTAGTATCCGTCATGGCGGATCTGCCGCACTGGTCCTAGACCCCATCATCGATGGATTCCACCTCACTCGAGTCCTTATGGACGGCGGCAGCAGCCTGAACCTGCTCTATCAGGATACAGTGCGCAAAATGGGTATTAGATCCCCCAAGGATCAAACCCACCAAAACCACCTTTAAGGGTGTCATCCCAGGTGTAGAGGCCCATTGCTCGGGCTCAATCACACTAGAAGTGGTCTTCGGATCTCCGGACAACTTTCGAAGCAAGGAGTTAATCTTCGATATCGTCCTGTTCCGCATTGGCTATCACGCACTGCTCGGGTGAACCGCATTTGCAAAATTCAATGCGGTACCACATTATGCATACCTCAAGCTCAAGATGCCAGGACCTAGGGGTCATAATAGTCAATGGAAACACAAAACGCTCTCTCCGCACGGAAGAGCACACTGCAGCCCTCACAGCAGAAGCACAAAGCAGCCTTTTAAGGCAAACCACTAATTCGGCGATACAGCCCCCAGACACCTTCAAGCGAGTCTGGAGTAAACTACAACAGGATCGCCTGGCACGTCCAGAGCTCGCCTAGCAATTCGGCCCCTGTCCCAGTCCCAGTCAAGCGAAGAAATCCGTGCCGCGCGTACATAATTACGCACTGAAAATACCATGGGCATAGGCGGGGGCACGATCAGGGCACGTCCCGCAATGCGGCTTAACCGCCCTAGGGGCTGTATACCTTTACCATTTTTCTCTTTCAGGACCTAACTCTCTGAACACCGTTTCCGGCAGTACAATTGCCGGACAAATTACAGGAAGGAACAACCAAGGAGGCAAGAAGCTAAGATGTACACGGGAACCCCCAGGTGGTCTCTAATAATAACTGATATACCCACTTTCTACTATTCATACGCAGCTTGCCCTTGGATAGGACACGTCAAATAGTCCTATTTTCTTCTTATTGCACTACTTGTATCAGTACGCTTCGACGTATTATTCAAATACCAATGCATAGCATTAGTCTATTATTGCATTATTCATCCTTTTTTTT
Organism: Triticum dicoccoides; assembly: GCF_002162155.2. Taxonomy (NCBI): domain Eukaryota; kingdom Viridiplantae; phylum Streptophyta; class Magnoliopsida; order Poales; family Poaceae; genus Triticum; species Triticum dicoccoides. Next base: position 583,210,940 of record NC_041380.1, read on the forward strand.
CTTATATGTTCATTTTTACGACAATTTGGATCCGTACATTCTGGTACGGTCAGTACGCCAGGGGCTTTCGTTTACCCCATAATACGGCGTGAGAAGTCCGAACACTTTTGACAGTGCCGCTCCCCGAACTTATAGCATTATATGCATCAGCTCCGAATCATGTCTTGGGTCAATAGTTGATTTGCCCGGCTCCCATGCTTTGGTACCTTATGTTCCGCTATATCGGCTAAGGTAGCGCTGGGAGAACTACTGTGATTATGTCCCGGTTCTTCCGAACGAGCACCTGAGTAGAGAAAGCCAAAAACTGACTGTCATGATAGGGCGAGAGTTGGTCGCTCTTCGAGAGGTCTCAAGTCCTTAAAGACTTTTTCCACTTCGGGCGAGGTGTCGGCCTTGCCCGACTTAGGCGTGTATAGCGCCCCAAATTCGGCCTTCCGAATACTAGGGGCTTCGCCAAAATTTAAAATTGTAGATTTCTGTGGCTAAGTGAGAGTGATAAAGCCTTATAGTCCGATTGCCTGGTTCATTGTGCTGAACACCTCCCTCGAAGGACCCAAAATTGGGATAAAGAGTGCCCAGGTTTATCCCGGACACCCCAGTACTAGTTACATGGGGGCAGAAGTCGACGACTGGCCAACTCTCAGATTCTATAAACGACCACACAGAAGGTAATATTTTAAATTAAAACAACGTTGCATAGCGCAAATGAACTCGTTTCACATTACAGGATCACATGAGCATGTTCATTCAAAAATTACATCCCTGGCACATTCATCCGCCATAAGGCAGGAACCCTTCAGGACACTCTCATAATACATTTCGGGGCAGCGATGCTCCTTGCCCTCCGGTGGCCCCTCCTTCACCAGCTTCACGGCGTCCAGCTTCGCCCAGTGCACCTTCGCCCGAGCAAAAGCCCTGCGCGCACCCTCGATGCAGACGGTCCGCTTTATGACTTCAAGCTGTGGCACGCATCCACAAGCCGCCTCACCAGACCGAAGTAGCTGCCGGGCAGGGGCTCACCAGGCCATATCCGGACTATAAGACCCTTCATGGCCTATTCGGCCGCCTTGTGGAGCTCGACCCATTGCTTCAGCTGGTCGCTCAAGGGCATTGGGTGTTCGGTCCCAGTATACTGATACCAGAACAACTTTTTCATCGAGCTCCCCTCCTCAGCTTGGTAAAACTCTGCGGCATCCAGTACACTGCGGGGAAGATCTGCGAACGCTCCTGGGGAGCTCCGAACTCGGGTAAGTAAAAGGAAAGTTTCCTTCACATGCTTGCGTTGCATAATGAATTCCTTACCCGCTGCTATCTTCTTCACTGCATCCATCTCCTGGAGGGCCTTGTGGACTTCAGCCTTGGTGCTCAGTGCACTTTCGAGCGCCTTCGCAAGCTCGGACTCTCGCGTCTTAGAGTCAAGCTCCAAGGACTCATGTTTTTTGGCGAGAGCCTCGAGCTCTTGCTGCACCTCACCTACTCGGGCTTCTTGCTTCTCCCGCTCAATGCGCTCCTTGGCCGCTTTGTCTTCGGCCTCGGATAGCGCCTTCTTCAGGGTCGCAACTTCGGTCGTGGCCCCTGGCAAATTCATGATGATCCTATTTACTTCACAACTGAACTTCTTTTAAAATATATAGAGAAGGTATTGCTTACCTTTGCTCTCCTCGAGCTGCCTCTTGGTAAGGCCGAGCTCGTTCTCGAACCGCTCCAGGTCCTGCTTCAGTGTAGAGACCTCCGCAGTACGTGCGGCAGTGGCCAGCAGTGAAGCATGCACATACACATAGACATATTCTGATTAGACTCCTGGTTCATCATTTGATCCTCTATTCGGCCTTTCTTCGCGAACGCTGAACAGAGCATCAGGGGCTACTGTCTATGTGGTAATATTTTCTTATATTTTGATTGCTTACCTCAAAGCCTGTTAGGAGGCTGGCGCAAGCTTCGGTCAGTCCGGTTTTTGCGGACTGAACTTTCTCGATCACCGCACTCATGATAGTGCGGTGCTCTTCGTCGATGCAAGCGCCGCGAAGCGCTTCCAGCAAGTTGTCCAGTGCCTCTGGATGGACAGAGGACACCGGCATGGGCAGCTTGCCCCCCTTAATGGGGGATTGCCTGCCGGAGTGCGGAACCGCCGAAGGTTCCGGGGCAGTGTTCGGCTGGGGGCCGAACTCGAAGCCCCTGAGAGTTTTGCTCCCTTTGCGTCCAGGGTCCAGGAGGTCGCCTCGAGGCGCCCCCAGGACCACCTCCCCTCGGCTTGGTGCCTTTCGAGAAAACACCTCGACATTGTCCGTAGGGCGAGGGGTGGAGGCGGTCGGAAGAGAACCGCTGTTCATATCCGATGAGTCCAATGAACCACTCGACGAAGATACGTCAAGATGAGCTCAGGACGGACTGCATAATCATGTGCGGCGTGAGGAGAAGCAGTGCAATAAAACATACCATGAATTACTATGGTGTCCGGATACTTACGACTTCGCCAGGAGCTTGACCCTAGGTAGCCACTCGTCGCCGCTGTAGGCGGCCGTCGTGGAGTAGTCCGGAGGGAGGGTCCTTCCCTTCTTGGACCCTTCGGCCTCCCCAGTTGGGCCGGCCTTCCTTTTCTTGTCTCCCCCAGCTAGGGGGAGAACTTTCCTCCTCCTCCTCCTTGTTTTTGTGGGAGGAGTGCACGTCGGAGTCATCGGACGATGAGTCCGATACAACCTTGCGCCGGAGACCCTTTCGGGTCCCTGTGGCCTTCTTCTTGGTCTTCTTCCCCGGCACCTCGTAAGGTGCCGGAGCCAGCATCTCTGTTAGGAGAGCATCTGCAGGATCTTTAGCCAGGGGGGCTGGGCAATCAAGCTGCTCCGCTGTCTTTATCCAGTCCTGTTAATGACATGGAAGCTTAGATCCCGCACATGATTTAACTGGGGAAAATAAATACCCTCTGAGATACAAAAACTCACCGGATTGGCATGGCGCTTTGCTCTAAGTCCACGGTCCTCGGTGAGGGAAGGAGGTACCTCGACGCCCTTGAACAGCACCCTCCAGACGTCCTTGTGCGTCGTGTCGTAGAGCTCTCGCAGCGTCTGGTGCTTGGCCGGGTTGTACTCCCACAAATTGAATGCCCGTCGTTGACACGGGAGAATCTGGCGGAAGAGCATGACCTGGACCATGTTGACGAGCTTGATTTTCTTGCTCATCATGTTCCTGATACAGGCCTAGAGTCCGGTTGGCTCTACCAAAGAACCCCAGGACAGACCCTTCACTTTCCAGGAAGTGAGCCGCGTGGGGATTCCGAATCGAAATTAGGGGGCCGCCACCCAGTTGGTGTCGCGCGGCTCGGTGATATAGAACCACCCCGATTGCCACCTCTTTATGGTCACATAGGAGCCTTCGAGCCAGGTGACGTTAGGCATTTTGCCCACCATGGTGCCTCAGCACTCTGCTTGCTGGCCCACCACCACCTTCGGTTTGACATTGAAAGTCTTCAGCCACAGGCCGAAATGGGGCCTGATGCGGAGGAAGGCCTCGCACACGACGATAAACGCCGAGATGTTGAGGATGAATTGGGGGCCAGATCATGAAAATCCAGCCCGTAGTAGAACATGAGCCCGCGGACAAACGGGTGGAGAGGAGATCCCAGTCCGCGGACGAAGTGGGTAAGAAAAACTACCCTCTCATGGGGTTCGGGCATAGGGATGATCTGCCCTGCATCTGGCAGCCGGTGCACGATATTCGCGGCCAGATATCCGGCTTCCCGTAAGTTTGTGATATTCTCCTCCATGACAAAAGAGACCATCCACTTGCCTCCCGCTTCGGACATGCTTGGAGTGGTTTGAGAAGAAAGACGCGAACTTGGGCGCTGGAGCTCGAGTGTGCGAGAATGGGTAAGCAAGGAGGAAGAAGACGTGGGTAAAAAGGGTGAATCCTTATCCCTTTATAGGGGCGGAAGACGCGATGCGCCTCCCCACTTGCCTGGTAAAATCGATTATTCCCCAAGCGCCGTAATTGATGGCACGGTTGGGTTATCCATGTCCGTATTGATGAGAATCCTGTAATAAGGGGGACATGATCTCTGCTTTGACAAGACGTGTCAAGAAAACGGCCTCGTGATATGTGCGGTGCTGGTTGAGAAAAACAGTTCGAATAATGACCGGGCCATGATGTGATGTCATGCTGTCAAAACGTGTCAGCAGATTAGATTTGTGAAAATATTATTCTCTCTACGGTGGTATGTGGAACTTGTTTTGCAGAGCCGGACACTATCCTTGTGTTCAAAATATTCCATGGAGTATTCGGAGGAGGAACCCGCCTTGCAATGCCGAACATGAAACTGCCCGCCGGACTCATCGTCATTGAAGCCTGGTTCAGGGGCTACTGAGGGAGTCTTGGATTAGGGGGTCTCCAGACAGCAGGACTATATCCTTTGGCCGGACTGTTAGACTATGAAGATACAAGATTAAAGACTTCGTCCCGTGTCTGGATGGGACTTTCCTTGGCGTGGAAGGCAAGCTTGGCAATACGGATATGTAGATCTCCTCCCTTGTAACCGACTCTGCGTAACCCCAGCCCCCTCTGGTGTCTATATAAACCGGGGGGTTTAGTCCATAGGACAACATACAATCATACCATAGGCTCGCTTCTAGGGTTTAGCCTCTACGATCTCGTGGTAGATCAACTCTTATAATACTCATATCATAAATATCAATCAAGCAGGACGTAGGGTATTACCTCCATCAAGAGGGCCCGAACCTGGGTAAATATCGTGTCCCCTGCCTCCTGTTACAATCTTCCTTAGACGCACAGTTCGGGACCCCCTACCCGAGATCCGCCGGTTTTGACCCCGACATAGCTCTCGGGACGAAACTCCGCTGCCACGAGGCGGAACCTTGGCAGAACCAATCTAGGGCTCCGACGGAGCTGTTCTGCCGGGGAAATTTCCCTCCGAGAGGAGGAAATCATCACCATCATCATCACCATCGATCCTCTCATCAGGAGGGGGTCAATCTCCATCAACATCTTCACCAACACCATCTCATCTCAAACACTAGTTCATCTCTTGTATCCAATCTTTGTCCCAAAGCCTTAGATTGGTACCTGTGGGTTGCTAGTAGTGTTGATTACTCCTTGTAGTTGATGCTAGTTGGTTTATTCGGTGGAAGATCATATGTTCAGCTCCTTTATGCATATTAATACCCCTCTAATTATGAACATGGATATGATTTGTGAGTAGTTACGTTTGTTCCTGCAGACATGGGAGAAGTCTTGCTATAAGTAGTCATGTGAATTTGGTATTCGTTCGATATTTTGATGAGATGTATGTTGTCTTTCCTCTAGTGGTGTCATGTGAACGTCGACTACATGACACTTCACCATTGTTTGGGCCTAGGGGAAGGCATTGGGAGGTAATAAGTAGATGATGGGTTGCTAGACTGACAGAAGCTTAAACCCTAGTTTATGAATTGCTTCGTAAGGGGCTGATTTGGATCCATATGTTTCATGCTATGGTTAGGTTTACCTTAATACTTCTGTTGTGGTTGCGGATGCTTGCAATATGGGTTAATCATAAGTGGGATGCTTGTCCAAGGAAGGACAGTACCCAAGCACCGGTCCACCCACACATCAAATTATCAAAGTACCGAACACGAATCATATGAGCGTGATGAAAACCAGCTTGACGATAATTCCCATGTGTCCTCGGGAGCGTTTTCCTTTATATAAGAGTTTGTCCAGGCTTTTCCTTTGCTACAAAGAGGATTGGGCCATCTTGCTGCACCTTATTTACTTTATTTACTTGTTACCCGTTACAAATTATCTTATCACAAAACTATCTGTTACCGATAATTTCAGTGCTTGCAGAGGATACCTTTCTGAAAACCGCTTATCATTTCCTTTTGCTCCTCATTGGGTTCGACACTCTTCCGTATTGAAAAGGCTACGATAGATCCCCTGCACTTGTGGGTCATCATGGTGTAAAAAACGTCAAAAAAGGTGCAAAACATTTGCGATGACGGATGCATAAAACACGGTTTAGATTTTAGTTGTGTGTGCGATGCAGGGCATACGGTTCAGTTCAATTAACTGTTTGCGATGAAGCAACACAAAAGAAACGGGCAGCCAGATGAAGGTGTGTGTGATATACAGCATACGGTTCACTCGGATGAACTGTTTGTGATTAGGCAACAAAAAAGAAACGGTCAGCCAGATCAAGGTGTGTGCGATATAGGGCATGCGGTTCACTCGGCCTTATCATCAGTGTGTGACCTCTGTGGCAACCGTTCTCTCCCCACTAGTCTCTTCTTGTACCGTGGCAACCGTCCACCACCTCTTTGCCTTTCCCTCTCGATTTGGAACTCCTGCGGCACGCTCTTCCTCCCTCCATTTGCCTTCACCATTTCCTTCTGCCATTGTTCGATCGTCTTCTCCATGGAGGGAACAGGCCGGAAACGGCCCCGTTATTCTTGCCCCGGTCTGAAAGATGACGTGGTGGAGGAACTCATTGATCGGTGAGACGTCATCACCCTGGCTAGCATGGCAGGTTCGTTCAAGACCATTCTCGACTCAACTAATAACATCATTACAAGCAACCCAAGGGTCCGGGAGCGGTTTGATCTCCCCTATCTTCTTCGACGTGACCCTAATCACTGGCGCGGGGACGACGAAAGCCTCGCCTTGTGCAAGTTGATGTCGCTTGATAATGATACGTGTGATGTTAAGATGCCATCGCTTGAGCGTAAGGCTTGGGCAGGCGCAAATGGAGATTGGGTTGTTTATACTGGGTACAACTGCGAGTGGGAACTTGTGAACGTGTACAATCGTCACCGGGTTCCACTTCCAAAAATCTCAGACTGCCCTGAAGTTGAGCACACCGATATTCTACGTACGTTCAAATACGATCATGGTGACTATCGTCTACGGAAGATAGCAATTTGTTGAGTTCCCAACCGCTCTTGGGATTACACGAACTATGAAATTGTTGCTATCCTCGACAAGCGTGTTGCCATCCTTGCTTCCACGACTCGATGGATATTGCTCAAAAATCAATTTTTGTACACGGATGAGTATTGTGATGCAATTCAATACAAGGGTCTTGTGTTTGCTGCCACCACTCGTGGCACTGTTTTTGCATGGAATCCTTATGGTTTCGGTGCGTTTGTCTTCCAGCGTAATTATAATTGTTTCATCCACATGCATGCGTGTTAGCTAGCTAGTTTCCCTTTACTAATTAACCTTCTTGTGTTTCCAAGGTCCTGTGAACATTCCACCACCTATACTTGAAAAAATTTATAACCAAGGGGGAGATGACGATGGTGATGATCACGAGCATGAGGACGAGCAGGACCCATATACTCAGTGGCGCCTGGTAACTTATTCTGATGGATCACCTCTTCTTGCCTATACACAGGGCACTGCTGATGTTACTAAGGAAGCAGGTGTTGTCTCGCATGGTCGCACTCTCCGGACCTATTCCAACATCCGTTGCAGGGTATTTGGGATGGATACTAGTGTGCTAGCACCAACACCTTCTATGTGGTTCAGTATTGATAGTCTTGGAGAAAACTCGCTCTTCCTTGGACAAAACTATGCAATGATGGTGAAAAGGCGATCCAGCTGCTGTTGACACAATGTTACTACCATTATTGAGAAGCAACCGTATCTATACCTCGGACATTGCTATGCTTCCCTACCGTGGCTATCACAATATGGGTATTGAAATAGGCCGCTTTAGCATGGATGATCAGTCCTGCGTTGGTATCGAGATTGACAGTAGTTGGCCCTTCCCAGAGAATCACTTCTGGTTCAAAGCAAGTGTTTACAATGCCGACGAGTAGTTGAGATAAAGTTCATTTTATCGCTTTCTTATTTGTGGTGTGAGAAAAACTTTACTTTACTAGAATGTTTTGTTGGAAATGATCTATAATCCAACATGTATCCTCGTTGTCGTTGTGGGTTGATGACTTGTTGTATGTAATCAATGGTACATTTGCATATGCGTCCATCAACTCACGCCTGCTAGTGGTGTCCATATAAACAGTGCTAGTGATTTTAGTTGCAAAAATTAGATAGTGCTAGTGATTTTTAGCTACATATTTTGACAAATCGCAGTGTTACAAGGTTGAAAAATGGCAATGTTATTACTAGATAAACAAATGTCAATCTTTCTAGCTTAACAAATGGCAACATACCCAATATGACAGATGCAAATCTTACCCAATTGTTTCTATGTGGTTGCACATGGGTCATCCAAAACAACCGTTTGCGTTGAAGGGATGCACAAATCCTGCACTACGAATTTTCCCTTGACTTAAGGGGGAAGACCATAGCTCTCACTTTGCATACGGGTGTTCTATCTGAAATGATTGTGATCAAGAGCTGCACAAATCCTGCTCGGCACATTTTTTCTTGGCTTCTTGGGGAAGCTGTCGGTTTGCATACGGGTGTTGTAACTAAAACATTTGCGATGAGTGTTTTATATTTAAAAACCATTGACGTTATTTTCAAAAGAAAATCGTTTGATAAGTCTGTACATTAAGAGAGAAAAATTCAAGTTCGTTCAAACCATATCTTTCATTCAGTCACACTGCGAATTTATATTCATATGATCGAGAATTCGAGATACAGTATTAAACTCCAAAAAAACTATTTCCGGTGGCGGCGGAGGCGGCGTGCCGTGCCGTCATTGTCGTTGGCGTCCTCTGGTACACCATTATTGAAGTATTCAAGGCAGCACAAAATTTTCTTCACTTGTAAATCAAACATTCTGTCGTCACGCGATCGACGGGCGGGGCGCGGGAGGACGGCAACTGGCGCCGCTGAGAGGTAGCGGTCGACGACAGCGTCCCATGCCACTGAGGGGGGCGCATGCACGGGCACAGGTGCGGCAGGTGCAGCCAAACGCACGGGGAACAGCGTCGTGGTGGGTGGAGGGGCGCGCACGGGCAGGGGCACGGGCGCTGTGGGTGCAGCCAAACACACGAGGGCCGGCGCCACGGTGGGTGGAGGGGCAAGCATGGGTACGTGCATGGGCATTGGCGCTGGCATGTACACGAGCTCGCGCAGGTCCGCGGAGACCTCGCTGACGCCCACGGCTTCCAGCTCTGCGATAGTGCTCGGCGACTAACCCGTCAATGCTATGGGGATGGTCGCTAGCGCGGGAGCGAGGGCAGCAACCGCCGCGGCCAGCTCGTTCAGGGCCATGTCCATGAGGCCCCATTACTCCTTATTTTCTATCTCCTCCGGCTCGGCGTCGACTTCACCAAACTTGAAGACTAGTGGCAGATTATCATTCTTCATCATGGTGTTGGTGGAGGTCTGCGGGAGGGAAAAAATGGGAGGCAAACAGTAAGGCCGCACGTATTAAATAGCGGCTCGGGCGCCATTAATGGAGAGGAAGGCGGGCGGCCATGGAAGTCAAAGGGCTCGCTTCCCAGTGAGCATGCGCAGAGGACAACTAGCACGCTTCCCGTGAGCCTGCGCATTGGAGGACAGCTTGCACGCCTCTCGGTCAGCCTACCCACCGAACTCCGCTTGCACGCCTCCTGTTGAGTCAAGCAGCTATCCATACGGCACCTCCTATAGTCATTAAAAACGAAGACACGTGGCATCACGTGAATGGCTAACAGAACACATGTGATTTGAATTATACAAACGTTTGAGATATTAAAGTGGCAGCTATTTTTTCAAAATGCCTTTGTTGGTTGTTATTCGAGTGCGCCTTCTCTCAAAATGGACACGAAAAATATCACAGTATGTCGGGTGCCATTCCAAGATAGCATGCCAAGTTTCATGAATTTCAGACGAGTTTTGGATTTACTACAATTTAAAAACAAAGTATCTCAACGTTTTGTCGGCAATCAACGGTGCCCTGTTGTTTGAAATTCATTCTCATTTCTTGCATGTGACCTAAGCATGCGCCCAAGGACACAGATTTGATTTTCCAACCAATTTATATGCACTGGAGCATGTGCATGTAGTTCAATTTTGAATTATGCACATAAAATGCCTAGAAAACCCAGTTAATGTATAAAAATGTCCAAACAAACCCTGAAAAATTCCAAATTTAAAAACAGTCATTTTGTTCTATGTTGACACTAGAAAAAAATTGAAAGCAATAAGAGGCAGCGGATATCGTTTCATCCCCGAAGGTGGGACGTTCCCTACCAAAACCATCAGGCTTGTTGTGAGAAGATCTGGTTTGTGAGAAACTTATACCCAAACCTGCCCCAAATGGGACAAAAATTTTAACATGGCATGTAGATGCCACTCCATGATAGCATAGCAAGTTTCATGAATTTCAGACGAGTTTTGGATTTACTAGAATTTAAAAACCAGGTATCTCAATGTTTGTGGTCGAGTGACTGTGGCACGTTGTTTGACATTCATTCTCATTTCTTGCATGAGACCTAAGCATGCAACCAATGACCCAGATTTGAATTTTTAACTAGTTTATATGCATTAGAGCATGTGCATGTAGTTCAAATTTGAATTATGCATATAAATGCATTGAAAACTCAATTAATGCATCAAAATGTCCAAACGAACCCCGAAAAATCCCAAAAATTGACACAACACTCCTGTTGTTTTATTTTGACACAAGAAAAAAATTGAAAGCAATAAGAGGCAATGGATATCGTTTCGCCCAAAGGTGGGACGTTCCCTACCGAAACCATCAGGCTAGTTGTGAGAAGCTATGGTTTGTGAGAAGCATATCCCCAAACCTGCCCCAAATGGGACAACAAATTTACGACGACACGTTGATGCCACTCTATCATAGCAATGCCAAGTTTCATGAATTTCAGACGAGCTTTGGATTTACTAGAATTTAAAACTAGGTATCTCAATGTTTGCGGCCGAGTGACGGTGGCAAGGTGTTTGACATTCATTTCCATTTCTTGCATGGGACCTAAGCATGCAACCAAGGGCACAAATTTGAATTTTCAACCAATTTATATGCATTAGAGCATGTGCATGTAGTTCAAATTTGAATTATGTACATAAATGCATTGAAAACTCAATTAATGCATAAAAATATCCAAACGAACCCCGAAAAATCTCAAAAATTGACACAACACTCCTGTTGTTCTATGTTGACACGCAAAAAATTTTGAAAGCAATAAGTGGCAATGCATATAGTTTCATCCCCAAAGGTGGGACATTCCCTACCAAAACCATCAGGCTTGTTGTGAGAAGCATATCCCCAAACCTGCCCCAAATGGGACAAAAAATTTATGGTGGCATGTTGATGCTGCTTCATGATAGCATGCCAAGTTTTATGAATTTCAGACGAGCTTTGGATTTACTAGAATTTAAAAACCAGATATCTCAATGTTTGTGGCCGAGTGACGGTGGCAGGGTGTTTGACTTTCATTCCCATTTCTTGCATGGGACGTAAGCATGCAACCAAGGGCACAAATTTGAATTTTCAACTAATTTATATGCATTAGAGCATGTTTCTGTAGTTCAAATTTGAATTATGCACATGAATGCATAGAAAACTCAATTAATGCATAAAAATGTCCAAGTGAACCCCGAAAAATCCCAAAAATTGACACAACACTCGTGTTGTTCTATGTTGACACGGGAAGCATTTTGAAAGTAAGAAGATGCAACAGATGTCGTTTCGTCCCCCAAGGTGGCACGTATCCTACCGAAACCACCTGGCTTGTTATGAGAGAAGCTCTGGTTTGCGAGAAGTTTATACCCATGCCTGCCCTAAAATGGATGATATTTTTACCAAGGCATGTCGCTGCCGTTCCATCACATCATGTCAAGTTTCATGAATTTCACATGAGTTTTCAATTTACTAGAATTTTAAAACTATGTATCTCAATGTTAGCGGCCGAGCGACACTATCAAGGTGGTTGACGTTCGTTCTCATTTCTTGCATGTGACCTAATCTTGCAACCAAGGACAATGATTTTGCAACCATTTTTTATGGACGGGGCATGTGCATGTAGTTCAATTTTGAATTATGCACATAAATGCCTAGAAAACTCAATTAACATATAAAAATGTCCAAACAATCCCCAAAAAATCCAGATTTTAACATGACACTCCTGTTGCTCTATGTTGACACCAAGAAAAAAAATGAAAGGAAGAAGAGGCGACGAATATTTGTCCACAAAGGTGACACGTTTCCCTAATGGAACCATGAGGCTTTCTTGTGAGAAGCTCTGGTTTGTGAGAAGCTTATACCATAATTGCCCCAAATGGGAGGATATTTTTACCCCAGCATGTTGATGTCATTCCATGATAGCATGCCAAGGTTCATGACTAGAGAACTATAAGCCGAGAGAACTCCAAGTTGAGACTTGTGTTTGGATCTTGGTAAGGTGTATCATTATTGATGACGAAACCTGTTTTGATCTCGTATTCTCCTGTATTAATCATGCATTAAGCATTGCTTTTTGAAGCATAGATGACATGCATAGGACTCCATTTCTTCTTATTAAAAATAAGATCATGCCTAGCTTTCTAAATATCCCATAGAAGTGTAAAAATAGTATCTAGATTTAGTTCAACACAATGAGAAGACTGAGCCATTTGAATCACATCAATGGGATATAAATTAGGACTCAACTCATCAGAATTGAGACCAAATTTGAACCATATGAGATATTATATTTGAAGAAGAGATGAAGATCTATTTCAGTATCACACATCTGCAACATTCTTTTTAAATATGGGTAGAATACTTGGATCCTCTTACTCCTGTAGTTAGTTCCCGTCTTAAAATTCTTCAGGCAAAAGTTTTGAGCCTAGGAGCCAAATTTTTGCTTTTGCAAACCTGATTAAAGCTAGAAATCTTAGGCTCTGAACAAGCGTTTTTTTGGGCTTCGGACCAGAATTGGGTTTCCTGCATCAAAGCTTTGTAAGCACTTTTTGTGGTGCATTCTACATTAGAAGTGTGAGTCCATCATAAAGTATCATCCATGTTAACATTAATTATATGATGATCTAATTTTTTTCAATACTTATCAAAGAATATGCTAATTTTATCGTCATCCCAACTTTTACAATTGGGTTTTCAAAGATCACTCACAACTTTGGGACGAGGCCTATCTAAATTGGGGTTAAGATGATCATAGACTTTATCCCAATGTTTGCACCAAAGACTAGTCCAAATGCAAGTAGTTACTTTAGCAATTTGAATTTGAATAGCCTTGCAAGTGAAAGGATGAATTTTGAGGATAGAGGACCAGAAAGAAGATTTAGGAACATGAACATTGGCTTTCCAAACAGAAGAGTTATGAAAATGTTTGCTTTGAGAATGTTAGTAAAAAAGGAATTGGGGTTCTTAATAATTCTCCAATCCATTGTAGAAACAATGGACTTATTCATCGTTTACAAATCTCTTATGCAGTTATGCCTAGGCCATATTTATGCATAGGTTTGCAATTATCATCCCAAGATCTAAAGCAGATAGGTTTAGAATCATTGTCCTTGTCGATATGAGTCCACCAAAATTTTCTAATATTGGAAGTGAGTTTATTGATGGTGTATTTATTTAACATGATATTATACATGGAATAGGTAGGGAGAGAAGCAAAGACCGATTTAATAAGATTGAGCCTCCCTATATGAGACAACATGTTTTCCTTGTAACAATTATCAATAAATAAAATTAATAAGCCACATGTCTATTTTTACCAGGAAGAATAAGAGGATGTCCAAGTTGATTAGTATTAAACTCCATATTAGGGGTAGGAAAAATAGTTTCAATTTGGTTCCTCAGATTGTCAGTAGTAAACTTACTAAAAAGTATGGCAGATTTAGTCTAATTAGGGGTTTGAGCAGAAACATCACTAACCTGATTGATGATAGAAGCAATAATTTTGGCATCCCCATTATCTGACATGCCACACACAATCAGATCATCGGCAAACATCAGAGAGAGAATAGGGGACAACCTAGCCCTAGATGGATACTGCTCAAATGACTGGCATTTAAAGCCTTCTGCATGGAAAGTGACAACTCGTTAACTACAAAGATAAAGAGATATAGTGATAAAGGGTAGCCTTATTGGATGCCTTGGGAACCCCTAAAGCTGCCAAATGGTTGCCCATTAATGCTAATAGTAAAGGTGGCAAAATAAATGCATTCCATGATTAAATCTATGAAATGACCATGCAACCCTTTACGTAGCAAAGCCCTCCTAATGAAGCACCACTCAATTATGTCAAAATATTTGGCTAAGTGAATTTTAAGAATAAAACATTTGTGCTTCCAGGAGTTAAGAAGAAAGGGGTGAATGATTTCTTGAGCAACAATAATATTAATAGAAAGCCTTCTACCCTGAACAAAAGCTTGCTAAGACTCATGGATATCTATGAGTCTATTAGCTAAAGTCTTTGTGATGATTTTATACACGACTAATGAGCTTAAAATCTTGAGGGATTTTGGCATTATCTTTCTTCGAAATTAAAGTAATGCGGGTTTTATTAAGTTGAGGATGAGGCTTGCCCCTTGTGTAGAAATCTTTAACTAATATAGTTACATCTTCTCCTGTCCACTTCCAAGTTGGGAGGTAGAAGGCTTCATTAAGCCCATCTGGTCCACGAGATGAATTCCTCTTCATTCCTTTAAGAACCTGTAAAACTTTATCTTTATCTCGTATAGAAGGACAATCCATCGTGTCCTCACTATTGTTGTTCGAAGAAGGCAAAGTATTTAAAATGGGTTTACTGGTTGAAAATAAATTAGAGAAGTAATTTATCAATCAATCCGCAATTTCATCTGGATCGTGTAAAATTAATTGTTACTATCAAGAATAGAACTAATCCTATTCTTCCTTCTCCTCTTGAGAACAGAATTATGAAAATAATTAGCATTATGATCCCCTTTTATAAGCCAATGCATCTTAGCTCTTGGCTTGTAAAATTCTGTTAGCTTGGTCATAGTTTTGTCATAAAACTCCACCAAGATAGCTTCTTCATTGTGGTCCTGCAAATAAGTAGGTTTAGTCTGGAAATTTTCCAGATCCTGAGCGTGCCTACAAGAAGATAAGTTCTAACATGGAAATATTTTTTATTAGTAGTTCTAACATGGAATGGTTAGTGTCGTCCTATCATCATTGCCCACCTTCATTATCAGTTGCTTATTGCTCTATAGAGGAATCATTGGAAATATTGGTAATTACAAAGGCACCACTTCTGACATGAAATAGGCTTTTTCCTCGCTTTATAAATAAATTAAACAACACGTCCATAAAACAAGTCCATGAGCGGCCAAAACTAAAATAGTCAGATGGGAAACAACACAAACACGCCCAAAAGAAAGCATAAAAGAAAGATGAAAAAGACCGCCAAGTGGTTGGGAGCTCAGGCGATCTGCTACATATCAAGAAGGCGCGCATCAACAGTCATAGCGACCACCCTATGTCCTAGCCAGTCTCGATCACGTTGTCTAGAGAGTGGGTGCTAATGCTGCAAAAATGCAAGGAATTTGAAGATAAGAGTCATAGGCCCACCTAAGAAAGACCCGCTCAATCACAAAATATTTGGACAAGAATAATCCTCCCATTGCTGCCTGGGACTTAATTTGCAGACTTGAAACTAAAGGAGGACTGGGCAATATTAATCTGCATACACGGAATATTTGTCTGGTTCTTAAGATGGTGCATAAATTCCTCAACTATGCCGATCTTTCTTGAGTACACCTGATCTGGGAGGCTTACTATCAAAATGGAACCCCAAATGAGCAGATTTCCAATTGTTCATCATGGTGGAGAGATTGCGTTAAGTTGTTGCACGTCTATAAAACTCATGTTGGTTGCTCTGTTCGGAATGGTCAGTCCATTGATCTTTGGCATGACAAATGGCAGCACATCCCTAGTATTAGAAAATGTCCATACTTGCATTCTTTTTCTTAGGATAAAAGTATATCCTTGCAAAGCTTGTAACTTGGAAGATTTCTCGGATCATTTCCATCTCCCTCTCTCTGAAGAAGCTTACACTAAATTCCAAGAGCTTGGCACAATGTCACAAAAATTGCAGCCCACTTCAGAGACATACAATTGGAATCTACCTCCAGGTGCCTCCAACTTCAAAGTGTCCAAAGCATACCAATTTATCATTGTGGATCATCCAGTCATGCCAGCCATCTAATGGATATGGAGGACTTGTTGTCAGCTCAAATACAAAATCTTCTCATGGCTACTTCTCCAGAATAGACGTGACACTAGAGCAATGCTTCATAGGAAGAATTTCTCTCTTGCTGGTTATACTTGTGTTACGTCTGGTATGCAGGTTTTGGAAACTAGAGGTCATCTTTTCATCCATTTTCCTTTTGCACATGTATGTTGGACATACCTTTCTCATCTTGGAAACCAAGCTACCAAGGATTCCAAGCAGATATTGATCACATCAAGGAACTCCTGGGAATGCCTTTCTCTTTTGAGATCATCATTTTAGCCTCATGGGAAATTTGGAAAACAAGGAATAACTTCATCTTCAAATGCATTACTCCTAACCTTTATACTTGCAGGAAGAAGTTTAAGGAGGAGCTCAAATGAACTATCCATGGAGCAAAGAGAAAAGGGTATTTTCATATTGAAACATGGGTTAACGCTTTTAGATATGGTTGACCTATGAGCCTTTTGTTGTTGTACGTATACTCATGTTTAGCTTTTTTCTTCTTTGCTTTTGATTTTCCTTGGAACACCTCGTCTACACTGTTTATTTGAAAATTAACAAAATAAAGCAACAGAGTCTTGTTGTTTCCCTAAAAAACCTTTCCTGCCCTCACATGTATATATACTTTCCCAGGAAGCTCCATACTATACACAAAGCATTACGCCAATTCCCTCATCTATAATCCTCTTACACGGTATCGACCATAAGTTCCTAGACCTAGCTCCAGAATGCTAGCTATTTTTGTCATACTACATTGATGTGTTTTTGTCATCCTATGTTGCTGTTGATACTATGAGACTGGTTTCGGTATGGCAGAAAAGTTTTGTAAGTTATCTTCTATTGGACTATTTGTGGACAATAATTTGTGATTGTGGTGAAAGCCTAATAGTATCATAAATCATGGTAAAACTTATCTCAAGCTTGCTAAATGTTGTGGCCTCGAAAACACAGACCGAAAAACGAGGACACATGTAGCTACGGCCATATATTTCCTACTAGCAATAGTAGCATTAATGAATACATTGGCCACACTCCGATTTATCTTCTTAGAACGAACCTGCGGCGGCGTGGGTAGTGTGTGTCGTGCACGTACCCTGTGAAGAGGAGAAAGCTGGAGGGAGTCGGCCGTTTCCTTTTCAGGTGAAAAGAAAGAAAGAAGGGCGGGTAGGTTTGAATCCACAGCATATATAGCGACGCCTGCTACCCTAGCCTGGATTTCGATTCCCATTTGCGATCCAGCAACTTGTTGAGAGAATTGAATCCGGATCCTAGAGCTTTTGGGCTCTAATTTGGAATATGGCTAGGCGATGATGCAGTGACATGGAATCCAGTCCAATCCAAGGCTACTACTTGGCATCCATATAGGGAAGGATCAGACAATTATCCAGCCCAGCAGCTGGCAAAGAAGAAGATACTATATACCGACTAATGCTGGCTTAGACAGAGCCCAAAAGCATTCCCACTTTGCTTCTTTTCTGGAGATAGATGATGCTCGTACTTACAAATTCAGCCTGGTTGATTCGTAAAAAAAAATAAAAATAAAATCAGGCTGAAGGAGGGGCCATCGAAGGACACCCCGACGACTTTCTCATCTTACACCATTGCTCTTCTGACCTATGATATGCTAAGACGAAGGAGGGAAATTGTTGTTTACTGTTCTAGAGTTTAATAACTAATCTATATGTTTTTTCTTAGAATTTTCAAAAGATTTAAATGCAAACAAATTTATTTTGGATGGAAGAGTAGTGGTGCATTGAAGTGGGATTGTTTATATACATGTTTTTTTTGTTAATATTCGGAAGCAAATAGGTTTTTAGTATGTTGATATTATTTTTAAGAATTGCAAGATTATATTATGTTCCCTTTCTTCTGAAATGCCAACGGACCTCTGTCTATTCTCTAATTCACCCGATCCGATAGTATAGAATTATGCATAGATTGACTTGTAAAGAAAGACGAACCGAACAGTGCTAAGCAAAGAAAAACTCTCTTAGTTCTATGCTCGATTCAATCTCTAGTCATCTGCTTTTCGACGAAAGCTTAGCTTGGTAGGCTCAGCTTACTCACCCTACTCCCTTAGACAATGCAATGCTCTGAACACGAAAGTTTGCGAGGTAGCCTTGCCCTAACGTCATAGAGAAGACGTGCTGCAGCTGAGAAAGGCAATTTTTTTGATAAATTTCATGTGAAAGCCACGTACACCATCAATCTACGCTTCTTCTACATTTCAGCAAACAAACCAACAGCAAAGTAATTATCCCCACCGAGTTATCCTCCTGTGTGGCCCTCTTTTATCCACGCAGCACCGCTGCTCCTCATCACCCACAGCAAAGGCCAGCACCCCGCATCCCTTCCCATGCAGCAGCGCTGCTCCTCCTTCTCCGCCCTGGCACCAGGTTCCTACCCACGGCGCCGCGTACTCGCCCTCTCTCTCTTCCCTTTTCCAAGACCAACCAAGAAGAAGAGCACGGGCGCGGTCACACCTCCCTCCTGACCCGTCGAGCTTCTAATCTGATTTCCTAGATATGTGATTCTTCCTTCGGGACTACTCGCTCTTCCCTCTCTTACGGACTAATTCCTTCATTATGTTCCCCTCAGAAGCTTGTTGATTTCTGATGCGGCAAAGTTGCCCGCGTATATAAATTGATTGAATTGGTTGAAAAGGAGCGAGGTGGGACTATTTATCAGTTCTAATCCTCACGGAGAAAATATTTTTTCGGATTTGCTAAAGCACATCTAGATGTGCTTTAAGGTATTGCATATCTAAATTTATGACCGTACGATCTAAATGCTAAGATTCGTGTTTTGTCTCTCGGTCAGGCCATACTGTCGCGCCGCGTCGCGCGACCAGTTTTTCGTGTAGGCTGTGTTTTACTCGCTCGGTAGGTCGTCCTGTGGGCTGTGGGTTGCCACCTCCGTGTGTGGGCTTTTTGTTTTGTTTTTTCCCGATTGGAACGAGAGGGAGCGACAGCCTGGGTTACATTTTTTTTGTCTCGTGAGGGGAGGGAGGGAGTGCCGCCATTTATAGTTTCTTCAGTCCACTCGTGCAGACTTTGTTTTCTTCTGTTTTTTGTTTTCGTTCTACATTATCTGTAAACATTTTTTCTAGCAAAACCTCGCTAGATTATGTATACAACACGATGTCTAGCTTCCATGCTACCTTCTGTACCCGATTAATATTGGAATTACTCCCTCCATAACTTAATATAGGACGTTTTTATATACTATGGTAGTGTAAAAACAACCTGCAATACTTAATTGTATGTGTCCCGGTTTCAAGTCAACCCTCGACTCATAACTGTGGGTTTTTTAGGTTTGTAGTTGCCATAGTTGCAAGTCAAGTCTTCACTCGCAACTCGTGCTTTTTCATAGTTCTTTGTAATTGCCCCAATTACATATCAACCCTCGACTCGTAACTAGGGCTTTTTTCGTAGGTTTTTGTAGTTACCCCACTTGCATGTCAACTATAGGCACGCAATTGAG
>NC_041380.1:583230809-583265805 GCF_002162155.2 Triticum dicoccoides
CCAGTTGCATGTCTACCATCGACACGCAACTGGGCTTTTTCAAAGGTTGTAGTTGCCCAACTGTGGGCCTTTTCATAGGCTTTTTGTAGGCGCCCCAGTTGCAACTCCACCCTCGACTCGCAATTGGGGCATTATCGTAGGTTTTGCAGTTGCCTGAGTTGCAAGTCAACACTTGACTCGCAACTCGGGCATTTTAGTAGGATTGTAGTTGCACCCCGGGGCCCCGACACAGTTGCATGTCAACTATCGACACGCAACTGGGCTTTTTCAAAATTGTAGTTGCCCAACTATGGGCTTTTTCAGAGGCATTTTATAGGTGCTTCAGTTGCAAGTCAACCTTTGACTCGCAACTGTGGCATTTTTGTAGGTTTTTGTAGTTTCCCAGGTTGCAAGTCAGGCTTGACTCGCAACTGGGAATTTTTTGTAGGTTTCTAGTTGCAACCGGGGGCTCCGACCCAGTTGCATGTCAACTATCGGCACACAACTGGGATTTTTCATAGGTTTTTGTAGGTGCCCCCATTGCAATTCAATTCTCAACACACAACTAGGCCTTTTCCTAGATTTGTTGTTGCCCCAGTTGCATGTGAAATATAGACATGCAACTAAGGCTTTTTCATAGATTTGTAGTTGCACTCGGGGGCCCTAACCTAGCTGCATGTCAACTATGGACACTGAACTAGGCTTTTTCAAAGGGTTGTAGTTGCTCAACTTTGGGCTTTTTCATAGGCTTTTTTGTAGGTGCCCTAGTTACAAGTCAACCCTAGACTTGCAATTGGGTTTTCGTAGGTTTTTGTAATTACCCGAGTTGCAAGTCAACCCTCAACTCGCAACTAGGGCATTTTTTGTAGTTTGTAGTTGCACCGGGGGGCGGGGGGTAGACGCAGTTGCATGTCAACTATAGGCACGCAACTCAGGCTTTTTTCATAGATTGTAGTTGCCCAACTGTCGGATTTAGGGCTCTGCACCCAAGAAAGGTCCGAACTCTGGGACGTGTGCGAAGAACTCAACCTCTCCAGCCAACCAGCTCGTCGCCTCCACGACCTAGCTCGAGGAACGGGGAAGAAGACGAACACAACAGTTTACCCAGGTTCGGGCCACCTTGCGGTGTAAAACTCTACTCCTGCTGATTGGCGAGGGGGGGGGGTCGGAAAATAGGTGTGTTTGAAGGGGGTTTTTTGTTCGGAGTTTTATTTTTTGTGTGGGATGTTCTTTTTGCAGTTTTTGCACAAACTAACATGAGGGAGGAATTTCAAGAAGTGTAGGAATCTATTTTTTCAACAAATACCCCAAAGTAAGAAGCACACAAGACTTAAAAATGGCAGACACATGTATTTCATCTGGGGAGGAGTTTTATTCTAAAACAAGAGAACATTTACATCAAATCCCTTTATCCTCATTTCTCATGGTCAATTTGACCCCCACCAACCAAAATCAATAGGCGGCACTGTTTGAAATCAGAGAAAGAGGGAGAAGACACGGGAGTGTGCACCTCGAAGGAAAGGGGGAGCTCGCCGGAGGTCACCGGCGACGAGCCCCCGCTGAAAGGCGCCCATATAATGGATCCCAACCCCGCGGGAGCCTCTGAAGTGAGTGATTCTCACTGATTTTCACCCCCACTCCACTCCCTCCCCCGCAAGGCATTCAAGTTTTTTCAGAGACGAATTTCTATAGCATTTTTTGTCATATTCAGGGTGAGTTGGGATTCGAAGTTCTAAGGAGTAATCGACCTGTTTCCCAAGCAGAGTCTCGTTAGAACAGACGGAGGTGAGAGTTTGGATTCCAAGTTCTATTTAGACACATGGAGGGGAGGGATTTTGGATGGTCCAGAGCAACAAATGGAAATGGAGGCGTAAGCTGATGGTGCCGGAATTTTGAGGAGCTGGATGCGGTCCGATTTCCAAGCGGGGAATTAATCCAGTTTTCACAAGGGGATTCGGTGTGCAGGTGCTTTGTGTATTGCAATTTTTGCCTGCTACAGATTGTTTCGTGCTGGGCTGCAGAGTCAACGAGGCGGCGAGCAGTAAGTGAAGTTTTTCCTCATCAGCGAGTTGTAGTTTCCCCTAGCTCTGTTTGTGGGAGGAAGGAATCAGTTCATGCAAGTTAGATGGCCACATTTACCCCGTTTATTCTGTAATTGCAGGGGATTCCATTTTGATTTTTCGTTTTGGGTGAGATCAGGGAGTGAGCTCTGTCAGTTGATTCTGCTGTTCTGCTGTGGTTGAATCAGTCGGCACGCCTATCTCTATTTCTGCACTCGAAATGGCCACACCCAAGCTGGTTGAGTTCAGAAGAGTGACCGATAAGTGCTTGTCTAGAGGCACAGTATCAGGATTTTGATGAATGAGCTGTCATACTTGTCTTCATAACATGTTTCTGTATAAATGTTTTTTCTGTAAAATGTCTGTTCAATCTGTTCACCCTTATTTCTCTGTGTTTTTTTTCTTTTACCTTTTCTTTTTTTTTCTTGCCTTGACGATGAAGGCAGACATGTGCGTACGAATCGACAACCCAGTTGATGCATAGGCCCAGATCTAATGCTCAGTCGTATCAACTTTTTCTATTTCCGGCCTGCCCAGTTGTTTTGACAACCGAAAACCAAGCCCAGTTGACAACCCAAATTAAACAGCGAGCTCAAAAGAACGACAAGAGACAACGACAACCGCGGGGAGGGAAAGGATGCTTGTTATATATTCATGACATCAGTTTTTAGATGTGCAATATCTGAGGCACATCTAGATGTGCCCTAGACAGACCCATATTTTTTCCTGCTCCTCTGTCGTTTTAAGAAAATGTGGGCCATGTCAGTTTGGCCCACGCGCGTGACAACGAAAATTACGGCTTGGTCCAGTCAAGCGACGGACACGACCTGCTTGATGCGGGCGGGCAAGGATATATAGATAGATTATTAGTACCACCTCGGATATTGAAAATAATAAGTGGACGGACGACGGACAAACCAAAAATGGACGAAATTACGGTGGTAAGAAGCAATAGCTCTTTTATTAGT
Organism: Triticum dicoccoides; assembly: GCF_002162155.2. Lineage (NCBI taxonomy): Eukaryota > Viridiplantae > Streptophyta > Magnoliopsida > Poales > Poaceae > Triticum > Triticum dicoccoides. The sequence goes on from NC_041380.1 coordinate 583,233,817, forward strand.
AGGTATAGATATAGATATAGATATAGATATAGATATAGATACAGGTATAGATATAGATATAGATATAGATATAGATAGAGAATATTGGCAAAGTATGCAAGAGCAAATGCCTTCCTGTAGGAAGCAGAAAAACACACAAAGAAAATGACCGCAAAAACATGCATGTTAGCAACTGATTTTCTTTTTCTTTTTCAAAACTAAAAGACATACATGCAGATATAAAGTTAGTTTTTGTATACAAGATAAGAGATAAATTCCACACAATATTCTGGTCACTCAAACTTGCCCAGAAGCAACTCGTTCAAAACAAACCAATCTTCCGTTTTTGCTCCGCAGGATTAATTAGAAATGCCAAATAGCATATTCAGTTTTTTAAAATCATATATCAGATACTGTCATGTTTAAAAATACGGGACCACGCTTTGTGATAACCTGCAATTGTTGTGATACTGCTATTTGGAAGTTAATAACCCATCGGAAAGCAGTGGCCACTCTCGGGTGTACTACACCCAAGTTAGCAAAAAATTGAAAAAAAAGGTTATCAAACAACATCCAAAAAATCTGAAATTTTCAGGCATCAAACTTTACCATATGTTCAAGGTTCTTGCAAAATTTCATCCAAAAATAACGTTTGCGAGTTCATCTACAACGCAACTTGCAAAAATAAGCGGGGCTACTCTGAAAGACAATTTGAAGTGCGTAAGCAATAATATTCACAATTTCATTTTATTACACCATCATTTCTGTTGAGTTTCATTCATATATATGTATTGACCCCCTTCTTCAAATTCGACGTGGCAGATGCGGGATGAACTCCTACCACAAGACCGCATAAAAGCAATTCAAGAGGAATTGGCGGGATTCTTTCTTGACCACGTCATCAATAAAGCCGGAGAATACCATGTGGAGGTTGAGTTCAGATATTAGGGATTGTAAGAGATTTTACATTGTATATGTTCATGACGATCTTGTGTATGAAAACTTGTTGTTCGACCAATCTCTCGGAGAAAGAGAGGTCGATCACTTCTCTTTGTATATGTTCATGACGATCTTGTGTAATTAATGGTTTCCTTCATTTGTTTACTAGCTAGCGTGTCGAGTCCTCTCTATACGTATAGTACGTAGCGTCGACCAAGCACGGAGATAAGAGAGAACACTTCTCTCTATTAGCTAGCTAACGCAATATATGAAACCCCTAAATTAACTCTACAAAACCCCTCAAAACCCCCAGCCCCTCCCCCCCCTAAACAAACAAAAACTCCAGCCCCTGAACTGCTGACGCGTGGACACTTATTGGTCCCAGTTGATGCTACCAACCGGGACAAAAGGCCCCCTTGCCTGGGCAAGGCCCATTTGCCACGTGGAGCCCCAGTCCGGTTCATGGGCGAACCGGGACTAAAGGTTTTGGGCTTTAGTACCGACCCTTTAGTCCCGGTTCCCCAACCGGGACAAATGGGCCTCTTTCTATTAGTGTAGGAGCTCTCACGCAAAAAAAATCACTGATCAAAAAGTGCACAGACCTTTGAGCAGTGATTTTGTTATTTTTTGTGCTACCTCCTCAGATGTTATTTTTGGATAAATTTTGCAAAAACCTCCAAAAATTGATAAAGCTTGATGTCATAAAATTTCAGGTTTTTTGGATTTTGTTTGATAACTGTTTTCAATTTTTTTGCTAACTTCGGTGTAGTACACCCAAGAGTAGAAAATCCAGTCTCATAACCCATGCATGCATGACAGTGGAACCATAGGAAATGCTTGCAGAAATACTACATGAAATAAGTACGCATTTTGCTGGTTGTTTACACGGGCTAGCATCTTCCTTAAAAGCATTTTTGCTCCAATTGTTTGAAATTTGACGGGGAATCCTGAATCTTTCCCATGGCATTTACGCAGATATGATTCCGGTGAAGAGATCTCCGGTGGACGGGTGGTGGCCACCGGTCCACACGCCCGCAAGAATCAAACCCGACACAAGTTGCGCCCGCCACCCCCTCCACAGTCCAGTGCATCCGATGCAAACCCCAGCCTCCTAAGACTCCTTGAGCAAGCAGCAAGCAAGGAGCCAGGAGCAGGATGGAATTTTGTCAATGTCCTTTCCAAGACCATTGGAGATGGAAAGATAGATATATACCTTCGGTCCCCGGACCCACAGGGTGTTCTTCTCCCTCTTTGGAATCTGTTGGCCGATCAGGTGGCGGAGATCATTCGTGCGACATGTAATGAATGGAAGCTCTCAGCCCACATCCCTGCGCTTTTTCTTACCCAAACGGATGAATGGTGCTCCCTAAACTAATGCATGGTCAAGCAAAACACCCTGTCTGAATTCCGTGACCCCTTTCTGAACAATGCAAAAATATTTCTGTAGACGATTTCTGTATCACTTATAAAAGATTTCTCTATGGCTGACTCACTGTTAGAAAAAAAAACTACGATACTATATCGTCGATAATGAAATAAAAGATACAGTGATGCTTAATCCATGCTTTAATTCACAGTTTCTGGCACATATGGCAGAACCACTTTTAGTTGAAATGGTGATTAGCTCAGAAAGCCTCAGATAGGCTATGAGGGTGCATTGTATGACATGCTTGCCAGCATTGGGTCAGAGGGGTTTCAGAAAACTAGTGGAAATGAGCATGGATATGAGAGGTTTTTGGGTGTGCGCACCTTGGCAGCTTTGTTCAGAAGATCACCTATCCTCCTCCTCTCCTGTGGGCGCCTTGCAGCCTATTGGCTGATATACACTCTTTACGAGACTCTCTGCCGACCCATCATTAATGTCAGGATCACACGGCTGAGACATCGCCATGCATGCTGAGATGGATTCTTCCGTTGGTGATGTGAGCAGAGCACGCAGCCTGTGTCCATCGATCCACGCTGCTTGCTATGGCAGCTAGCAATGTGTGCCAAAATGTTGAATTTGGAACCATGTAGAAGATGTGGCCAGGTATGTATTTGAAAACTAAATACCAAGAAAAAAAGAATGGCGATCGACGTACTGAACACATGAATTTAACAAGGAATTTAATTATGAAACAAGCACAAGTTTGACGCTGAAAATTGTTGACAACAAAGCCGGGTTACATCGTGCCCATGGCATGGTCAGGAAGTTGAAACTTGGACACTACAAGTCTACAACCTTGGTGAGATCTAGGCATGTGATCAATGTGACCTTCTACTATACTTGAGTTGAGGGGAGAGGCAAGCAACATGTGCAAAGCTCCAAAGGCTTGACAGGTTTCTACTTGGAGCAAGGCCAGCTAGCTAGCTAGTGTAGTAACTGAGTGCATACATCCATTTACATGTGTCATCGCCAGTGAGTGGTAACTGCTGCCCTCGCGAATGGAGATGAACAGTTGTCAAATGCATGCAAACCATTGGTGGAAGGAGAGGTCACACCACATTGCCATCTGTCAGTGGCTGCGGTGCCACCCTGACATGGGGTGCCCACACCCAGCCCAGGGTCACCTCCATCTACCTGACAGAATATGTTTTGGAGTTTCGAAAATTCTCGAAAAGAATTATAGGATGTTGAAGAGATGGTTTCTATAGACATGTCGAATTTCAAGTTCAAGTTCGAAAACAGTACAGATTCATTTACAAGGCATGGCGAAAACAAATACAGTAATCAATAGCAAGCTATAGGGCCAGAATACGCACACACAAAAAAACATTTCTAAAAAAAGGGTTTAATTTCCCTTTGAGATGCAGCTTAGCCAGGAAATTACATCAAACAATTATTTGAGAAAAAAGGTAAATTAATCGAATTGTCTTTTACATCAAACCGAAGCACTAATTCAGATTTAGATACGACGGATTCAAGAGTTGTGAGTTAATTCAGATTAAGTTGATGTGTATAGTGTTGGGTACAACTCGATGTCCGATTAAAGAGTTATGAGTTAATTCATACTAAGTTTATATGTGTAGTGTTGGATACAAGTCGAGATGACGTCGGCATCCGTTGGCAGTGCGCAAATGGACCCAAAAGGCTTAATTGCTCAAACAGGCTATCACTTAAATTGTTCATGTATGATACTGATACCTAGCTCAGAAGACCTGCGAGAACCTTGTAGTCCTCTCCTCAGCCACCTTTTAACACACAGCCACAGAGAGAGACATGGCACGCTCCCAGCTTCTCAGGGCCTATAAATAGCAGCCCTCGTACGAAGAGAGACACCAAACCAAACCACCAGAGCTTCTACAAGAGCAAAGGACCACCTCACATCCAGGAGAGCACCCCAGGCACAAGAAAGTAGTGTTATTAGTTCGAGTAGAACATCACATCTCACCTCAAGATGTCTTCCGGGTCGTCGTCTCGGAGCACCTCCCCGAACTCCGACTCAGAGTGGAGCAAGAAGGAGAACAAGATGTTCGAGCAGGCGCTCGCCTACTACGGCGTGAGCGCCCCCAACCTCTGGGAGAAGGTGGCCAGCGCCATGGGGGGCACCAAGTCTGCCGAGGAGGTGCGCTGCCACTTCCAGATCCTTGTCGACGACGTCAACAGCATCGAGGACGGCCGCATCCCCTTCCCCAAGTACAAGACCCAAGGCTTCTGGACCTGAAAGGTATAACTCAACCAAAAACTGTACAGATATAGGATGCTCAAACTGCTGTTTTCAGTTGAACATAATTAAGCATAGCAGTTGCTGCTGTATTTGTCTGCTTGCTGGGAAAAGTAGATGTTTGACTTTGAACTCAATGTCAAAGGCACAGCATGCAGGGGCATTTATGTATTCTTGAAAGTCTTCTTCATTTAGTCCCAAATGACTAGTTTAGTCCTTAAAAAGTCCCTCACATTTGGTAAAAAAGTCTTTAAGAGGGACTTTTTCTAGTCCCTACACAAAAAAGTCCCTGAAAACAAACACCCCCTTACCACCATGCATGCATGACGACTGGCACCATTAACTCTCTATGAGCCAAACTGCAGCCACCCTGGCCCAATTTATCAGTGGTTTAATCTTAGCACTTTCAGACAATTTCCCTGTTTCCAAAATAAAAGCTTAGATGGATCTTGCAGTCTTACTAGGCTAGTTTTCTTGTAGATTTGTGGTATATTTTGTGCAGCTACGCACTATCTACACATCCATTCGCCTAACCTCATGCCTACATAGAGCAAAACAAAAGAAAGAAGGAATAAGTCTCTTCTATTTGAGTATCTGTTATTGTGTTTATAGTTCAGATAAGCTTAGTGCAAGTGTTATCGAAACTTTTCAGGATGAAGCTCAAGTGGAAAGTGAACAAAGTTGTACAAACTAGATCTCTTAAGAATGGGCTGATGTGTTAAACATCATGTATAGAGGCGTGTACACGTATTGTATTCTGTTGTAATCCTAGCTAGGTTATTATGGATGGAATCCTCCTTATCTCCTGTATAGCTTTACGTGAGGATCAAGTCTCTGTAATAACCTAGGCAACCTGTACCTCTCGACTGATCTCTGATCGATCTATATAACGTGAACACGTCCCTGCCGCAGAGGCATACGCTTCCAGCCTTTTCTCATATGGTATCAGAGCCTCTTCTTCCTTCCCATCTATGCCGATTGCATCTTCCTCTTCCTCCATGGTTGTTCCATCTCTTGCATCGCTTGGTCACACCATCTCTGAAAAGCTTACGAGAGATAACTTTCTGGTATGGCAAACTCAAATCCTCCCGCACATCAGGGCTGCGGGCATGATGGGCTTCCTCGATGGTGCCATGGTCGCACCAGCTGTTGTCCTTGTCGAGGAGAAGGATGTCTCGGGGAAGAAGGAGACCACCGAGACTCCTAATCCTGCCTATGCTGTCTGGTATACGCAGGACCAGCAGGTTCTGTCGTTCCTGCTAGCGTCTCTCTCACGGGAAGTGGTCCTGCAAGTCATCGGCATCAACTCTTCTGCTGGTGTTTGGAAGGCGATCAACCAGATGTTCGCCTCCCAATCTCGCGCCAAGGTCATCCAGCTACGTGGGCAACTCAACAACACACGCAAAGGTGATCTAACTATTGCTACTTATTTCACCAAGATGAAAAGCTTCGCAGATGAACTTGCTGCAGCCGAGAGGCCTCTCGATGAAGATGAGGTCGTCTCCTATATTCTTGGCTGGCTGGACGCGGATTTCAATCCGTTCGTCTCAGCCATCTTGGTTCGTCCCGATCAGGCGGTCAGCCTGGGCGAACTTTACTCCATCCTCCTCACGGCAGAGGCGCGTCTTGAGGCGCAGAACGGCGGCAGCAGCTACTCCGCCAACCTCGCTGCCAAGGGCGGCCCTCGTGGTCGCTTCTCCTCCGGTGGCAGCAGCGGGAGTGGTGACTCCCGTATACACGGCAATGGTGGCCGTGACTCTGATGGGGGCGACCGCGACGAGCTCAAGTGCCAACTCTGCAAGCGCGAAGGTCATGGAGCATGGTCGTGTTTCAAGCGCTTCGACAAGACCTTCAACAACAACCCCAAGCGTCGCGGAGGCAGCGGAGGTGGAGGCGGTAGCAACAGTGGCGGCGGCGGTGGCGGTGGCCGTCGCTCGGCAAACGCTGCATCGTCCTCATACGGTGTCGATACCAATTGGTATCTTGACACCGGAGCTACAGATCATGTGACCGGGGAGTTGGAGAAACTTGCTGTACGGGATCGCTACACCGGCAATGATCGAGTCCACACGGCAAGTGGTGAAGGTATGGAAATCGCTCATATTGGTCGTGCACTTCTTCCCACTCCGCGTCGTTCCCTTCGTCTTAATAACATTCTCCATGTTCCGAGTGCTTCACAGAGTCTTCTTTCTGCTTATAGACTTATGATAGACAATCAAGCCTTTCTTGAAATTCACCCTGAATTCTTTTTTGTTAAGGATCAGGAAACGGGGAACATACTTCTTCGCGCAAGGAGTAGGCGGGGTCTTTTTCCCGTCTCTGGTCAACTGGGAGTCCACAAACACCAAGCTCTAGGCGCCATCAAACCATCCACTTCACGGTGGCATAGGCGTCTAGGCCACCCCTCACTTCCAGTGGTCCAGAAAATTCTTCGAGATCATAGTCTTCCAGTGTCGAATAAAAAAAGTCATCATGTTTGTTATGCGTGTCAAATGGCCAAGAGTCATCAATTACCTTATTCTCGATCGACTAGTGAGTCAGTAGCTCCTTTAGAGCTTATTTTTTCGGATGTATGGGGCCCTGGGCCTGTTTCAATTGGTAGACAAAAATTATATGTCAGTTTTATCGATGATTTTAGCAAATTCAGTTGGATTTATCTCCTTAAACATAAATCTGATGTGTTCGAAAAATTTCATCATTTTCAACAACATGTTGAGCGTGTCTTTGATCGCAAAATTCTTGCGGTACAAACAGACTGGGGAGGTGAGTACCAAAAGTTGAATCCGTTTTTTGAACGTATAGGCATCTCCCATCATGTTTCGTGCCCCCATGCCCATCAACAGAATGGATCCGCTGAACGCAAACATAGGCATATTGTGGAAGTAGGCCTCTCTCTTCTTGCTCATGCATCCATGCCTCTCAAGTTTTGGGATGAGACATTCCTCACGGCGGTCTACCTTATTAATCGAGTTCCTAGTCGTGTTATTCATAATCAGACACCCTTAGAACGTCTCTTTGGGATCAAACCCAACTACTCCTTTCTTCGAATTTTTGGCTGTGCCGTTTGGCCCAATTTGCATCCATTCAATAAACACAAACTTAAGTTTCGTTCCAAACAATGCGTCTTTCTTGGCTATAGTACACTCCATAAGGGTTATAAATGTCTTGATGTCTCTACTGGCCGTGTCTATGTCTCTAGGGATGTTGTTTTTGATGAACATGTCTTTCCATTCGCTAGCCTTCATCCAAATGCCGGTGCACAACTTCGCGCAGAATTAGTACTTCTTCCTCCATCCCTCCTTAACTCACCAACTCTTGATCATGGGGAAGAATGTCGTGCTGACCATATGTCTATTTCCAATGCTTTTGATCCATCGTCTGCTACTAGTGTGCAGGAAACAGGAACTGATGGCGAAAAACAGTGGCAAAATTGGTCAGCATTTTATGCAGGGATCTGTCCCAGGCTCGCCTGCCACAGAAGATCCGGACGGCGCGTCTTCCCGTTCCCATGCCCCGATCTCCTCGGGATCGCCCCACCTGGGCGCCGGTGGTTTCTCCACGGGATCCGTGGGATCGCGCCAGTCGGCTGATGGGGCGGCCTCTGCCCCTGTGCGGTCCCTCGATCGACCGGGCCGCGCCTCTCCAGCGTCGGCAGTTGGCACGCCTAGACGGGCCGCACTGCGCATGTCCCCTGGGCCCGTCCCTATCTCATCTCGGGCCGCGTCTCTGCATGCAGGAGACGACAATGCAAGCGACAAATCTTCTGGCACGCCCGAGTCGATGCATGCTGCTGCTGATTTGTCATCCCCTAGTTCGCTGCATGCGGCGTTTGATGCTGCAGCGGATGAGGCCATATCCGATGCTTCTCAATCCGCGCGAATTCGACAACAACTTGCACCTGCTCCGCCACCACCTCCGCCCCAACGTACTCATACCAGATCTCAGAGTGGTGTTTATAGGCCAAAAGAGTATAAGGATGGATGCATTCGTTGGTGCAATTTTTGTGCCACCGGTGAACCTAACAATTTGCAGGAAGCTCTTGGTGATCCTAGGTGGAAGGCGGCAATGGATGAAGAGTTTGCTGCTCTTATGAGTAACCAAACATGGCATCTGGTTCCTCCCGCTGCTGGCCATAATGTCATTGACTGCAAATGGGTGTACAAGGTCAAAAGAAAATCTGATGGTACTATTGACAGATATAAGGCACGTCTAGTTGCGAAGGGATTCAAGCAAAGGTACGGTATTGATTATGAGGATACTTTCAGTCCAATTGTTAAGGCTGCTACCATTCGGTTGATTCTTTCCATCGCTGTTTCTCGAAACTGGTGCATGCGACAGTTAGATGTAAAGAACGTGTTCTTGCATGGTGTTCTGGAAGAAGCTGTTTTTATGAGACAACCTCCTGGGTATGCTGATTCTAGCAAACCAAGGTATATTTGTAAGCTCGATAAAGCTTTGTATGGACTGAAACAGGCACCTCGAGCATGGTACTCTCGCTTGTCATCTAAGCTTCAATCCCTTGGCTTCTCTCCATCCAAAGCAGATACCTCTTTGTTCCATTATCATCAGCATGGGATCACCATATTTATGCTCATTTATGTTGATGATATAATTGTCACTAGTTCCTCTGCCAAAGCAGTTGATGCTCTCCTTCATGATTTGCACATGGACTTTGCACTCAAGGATTTGGGCAGTCTGCATTATTTTCTGGGCATCGAGGTAAAACCTGTTTCAGATGGCATTGTTTTGTCTCAAGTAAAATATCTGCTAGATCTTTTGAAACGTGTTGATATGAAAGGTTGTAAGCCTGTCACTACACCTTTATCTGTCTCTGAGAAGTTGTCTTTATATGATGGTGATGCACTTGGAGGGGAAGATTCCACCAGATATCGCAGCATTGTAGGTGCATTGCAGTATCTGACCTTAACTAGACCTGATATTTCTTTCTCAGTCAATAAAGTTTGCCAGTTCTTGCATGCTCCTACTAGTGTACATTGGACTGCGGTGAAACGTATTCTTCGCTATTTGCAAGGAACACCGTCTCATGGATTGAAAATTGTCAAGTCAGATTCTATGTTAGTCAGTGCTTTTTCAGATGCAGACTGGGCAGGTTGTCTTGATGACAGAAGGTCTACTGGTGGTTTTGCAGTTTTCCTTGGCAGTAATCTTGTTTCTTGGACTGCTCGTAAACAAGCAACTGTGTCTCGTTCAAGCACGGAAGCTGAATACAAGGCACTTGCTAATGTTACTGCAGAGATTATTTGGGTTCAGAATCTTTTGACAGATTTGGGTGTGCCACATCCCAAATCAGCCTCTCTCTGGTGTGATAATCTTGGTGCCACTTATTTATCTGCTAATCCTATTTTTCATGCGAGGACGAAGCACATTGAGATTGACTACCACTTTGTTCGAGAAAGGGTAGCAAATAAATTGTTAAATATTCGGTTTATACCTACTGGTGATCAAGTGGCAGATGGATTCACCAAACCTCTCATGGTTCGACAGTTAGAGGCATTTCGACGCAATCTCAACTTAGATAGTTGTGATTGAGGGGGAGTGTTAAACATCATGTATAGAGGCGTGTACATGTATTGTATTCTGTTGTAATCCTAGCTAGGTTATTATGGATGGACTCCTCCTTATCTCCTGTATAGCTTTACGTGAGGATCAAGTCTCTGTAATAACCTAGGCAACCTGTACCTCTCGATTGATCTCTGATCGATCTATATAACGTGAACACGTCCTTGCCGCAGAGGCATGCGCTTCCAGCCTTTTCTCACATGATGATCTAGGAGGAGGCAAGGGTATCCAGCATTGGTTAGAATAACAGGAAGGAATGGAGTATTGTCTATTGTGTGTACAAAGTATTGTTAGGCTCTGTCCAAGGTTAAGTCTGTTAGATTCTCGTCTACATTCATGAACCGGGTGTTGCTCATTATCCTCTCGAACCATGTCTTCAAATAAAATGTCATGTGTAAACTCATGTGTTTGTGTTATTTGTAAGAAGTTGTACCTCTAGCATTTTGTCGTCTCCAATATCTGGTTTAGCTGGCCACCATGTTCAGTTTGGACTCCACAGGTTCAGAAAGCACACAGAATCCTTGTTTTATGAAAAAGGGTTTCACCCCGCTTTATATTACTCCCTCCATTACAAAATATAATGCGTCCGCGCTTTTCGAGATCCAACTTTGACCATAAATTTAACCAACGAGACCAACTGCGATGGGAGAAAAAATTATATAATTGAAAACTTCTTTTGAATACGAATTCACTGATATAATTTTTGCTCCCGCCGCAATCGGTCTTGGTAGTTAAATTTACGGTCAAAGTTGAAGCACGGGGATAAAGGAAGCACTACATTGTGGAATGGAGGGAGTACAAAGCAACGATCCAAGCATCCAACAAGTCAGTTCAAAGTACAATCAAGTCATAAAGCCATGCTGGGGCACAGCAAGACAAGCCCCAAACAACACAGAATCCTTGTCACCGCTACCTTCCTCCAAACTTTGTTCAAGAACCACGGGAAGAACCTAATGCCAGAATAATCGACATCTGACACTACCGGACTAACCCCCTATGCCGTCGGCTTAGGTCTATATCGACGGCCACCGTCGGCATACACCCGTTGGCGTAGATAACGTCAGCGTACTTGTGTCAAACCGTCGGCATAGGCATAGGGTGGTCCGTATTACGGTAGAATCAAAAATAGTACTTGAGATTGGCTATAAGATAGGCTCATGATTCCGTCAAAAAGAAGTTGCGAGTATTATTTCAAACACTGCAAAGTACAGTATAATCAAGTCAAAGCGGACATATGGTGATCCGATATTGTTTCCAGCCAAAAAAATTACACTCTTCTCTACAAGTAACATGACAGGATGAAACTAAACTTCATTGATAACAAGACAGGACAAGTACATCAAGATAAAACCATATTAGCGACCATAGTGGGCACATAGACACACAAGCCACAGTGTGACACACTAATACTTCACTAATCCAAGCAGCATCTGCCACATTGTCATCTAAATTTAACAGCTTGAGTACAACAAATACATACTAGCATCACACACAAATGACACAATACCTAGATATGAGCTCACATTGCCCTTCTTTGCCTTATTCGCCGTGGCACCGTTGCTCTACAGGAGGCACCACATGAACCTATGTGAAGAGGAGAAAGTCGGGCGGTCACCAATTCCTTTTCAGGGGGAAAGAAAGCTCGCTTTGAATCCCCAGCATTGCGACACTCGCCATGCCAGGAAAACCACCCTGACCTAGATACCGATTCCCATCCCCAACCACTTGACCGGTGAGCGAATCTGGATCCCAGAGCATTTGGGCTCAAACAATTGGAATCTAGCAGCCGATGATGCAGTGATGGAATCCAGTCCGATCCAAGGCTACTTGGCAACGATATATAGTGATCAGTCATTCAAGCAGCTGGCAAACAAGATATCATATACCGAATGATGATGGCTCACACCACAAAAGCATTTCCACTTTGCTCTGCTTACCTTAGCTTAATATACTTTATAAAGATGATGATGTTTGTAGTACTAGCCAAGGATCTAGTTATGGAGAGAGGCAAGTTAACCGTTTGCATAAATTCAGGCTGGCTATTCCCAAGCCTCAACATCACATGAATGAATTTTCTCCAAGAATAAAAACACATACATGTAGATAGAAAGCTAGTTCTTCTGTGCAAGATAATGTATTCTGCACTACTGTGATGCCGTTATTTGGAAGTTAACCCGTGCATGAACGCATCACAATACTGAACTGACAAAACCTGTCCCGTACGAGAACGAAAATCTAAAGGAAAAATGCTCGCAGAAATACATGAAAATGAGTCTAGTTTACATGAGCGCCAGCATCTTCCTGAAAAGCTTTGCTCCGATTGTTCGAAATATGAGGGGGGAATCATGCATCTTTGCTATGGCTTTTAGGCAGATATGATTCCTGGGGAGAGATCTCCAGTGGATGTATGGACCGGTCCACACGTCCAAAGAATCAATTGCAAGTTGTGCCCGCCGCCCCCCGGTTCAGTGCATCCGATGCAACCACCAGGACTACGTGAGCATGCAGCAAGCAAGGAGCTGCAGGATCGCATTCTGTCAATTCCCTTCCCAAGACCACAGGAGATAGAAAGATAGATATATTCCTTCGGTCCCCTGGAGCCTGGGGGTGTTCATCGTCTCTTTGGGATCTGTTCGTCAACGAGTAAATTGCACAAAACCAACAGTTTGAAAGCTAGGTTTGCAAAAAGCACTACAATACATTTTTTTTTAAAAAAACACCGTGTCTACCGTAATCTTTTTGCAAATAACACTGATCGGTGGATTTGCGTCTGTTGAGTATGTTTATGACAGATGGGGCCCGTCAGTCAGGCTGACGTGGCACCGCTTAACACCTCGCAAGTAAGGGCGATGTTTGGGACGTTATCCTCTTGTGTGGAGCCCCATGGGGTCCACCTGTCACTGAAACAAAAAATAAAAAATCTGGCAGTTCTCGCCTTATCTTCACCAGCTCGCTGCCGCCCGTCTTGCCCCCGTGGTCAACATCGCATGCCCGGAGGCCCGCACCCGACGTGCGCCTGACGCCACTATGCGCTGACGAGCCGTATTGCACAACCCCGCCGATCTGACAAGGGGAGGGAGCAGCGGGATGGCCGCCGACGTTGCTGCTTCGTCTCGTGCATCTTGACGGCGACCTCCTCCGAACCAAAGCCACCGCGGTGCTCGAGCAGGGAGTCGCCGCCTCCTTCCTCAGCCATGGCGACCACCCTGCTCACTCGCTACTGTAGCTCCTACGTCGATGGCGGCTCGAGCGCAGAGGCAGAGGCACCAGCTGGATTGGAGCGGGTGAATGGATCTGAGTGTGGAAGGCGCCGGCGGCTCGGTTGCCGTCGCCCGTCCCGACCCCAGCCGAGGCAAGGGCCGCTGTTGCTGTTGCCGCATCGAGGGGGAGGCATAGGACGCCGCCAGTCCCGCCCCTGGCCGAGGGGCGGCCTTCCGCCACGCGCCAAGGACGCTGTGCATCGCCGGGGTCGCCAACCTCATCCAAGTCCCGCCGGCGCTCGCGGCCGTCGCTCGCGGCGGAGGAGCACGAATCCTAGGTACAGAGAGGGCGGCGACTTGATTCTTGCCGGATCTGGGTGAGGGCTGGTTAACGGCGGTGAATTTCGTGGAGCTCAGGGGCAATGGTGATGGGCGACGGCGGCGCTCCTGCATGTTACTGGCTCGGGGGGAAAGAGAGAAATCAGGGTGAAATGCTGACAAGTGGGCCCCATGTCCATTTGAAACGGTTCTACTTAACGGTGTTAGAAATTTGTGCCACATCAGCCCAACTAGCGGGCTCCATCTGTCATAAACGTGCTCAGCCGAGGCAAATCCGCCGATCAGTGTTATTTGCAAAAAGATTACCGTAGACATAGTGTTTTCTGTAAAAAAAAATGTATTGTAGTGTTTTTCACAAACCTAACTTTCAAACTGGTGGTTTTATGCAATTTACTCTTCGTCAACCGGGTGGTGGAGATTGCACGGCATGTAAAAAACGGAGGTTCTTAGCCCACATCCCTGCATCTTTTCTCTCCCAAATGGACGAATCAATCATGGTGTCCCTAAACTAATGCATGGACAAGCAAAATTCGTTTTTGAACGAGGACAACACCCTGGACTTCTCTATCATCGATGGTGACGGAATGAAAGAATGGAGGCTCTTAGCCCACATCCCTGCATCTTTTTCTCTCCCTAAACGAATGCACAGACAAGCAAAGCACTCTCTCTGAATTCTCGGACCCCTTCCCGAACAATGCAAAAATATTTCTTTACACGATTTATCTATCATAAAATTCCATAGATATCCCATACAAAAGAGTTAAAAAGCTGTTTTGAGGAAAGACTTCTAAGATACTCTAACGTAACAAAATATTTAGAAATACAGTTGGTGGCGCCATGCTTAATCCATGGTTTCACAGCTTTCCGGGACATGGTAGTACCACTGTTTTTAGATGAAATGGCAATGAGGGTGCATGCATGTTTTTTTTTTTTTGCGGGAGAGAGATTGCATGCATGTTGCGTGACATGCTTGGCAGCATTGATCAGAGGCATAATTTTAAATAACCGGCTATAGTCTTTTTAGCATGATGCTTTCACAAATAGTTCGCTATAGCCTGCTATTTTTTATAGCCCGCTATTTAAAACATTGATCAGAGGGGTTTCAGAAAATTAGTGGAAATGAGCATCGAGATCAAAGGTTTTTGGGTATGCGCACCTGTGCAGCTCTGTCGTTCTGAACAGGAGTAGTATCACGTACCCTTCCTCCTGTGGGCGCCTCGAAGCCTATTGGCCGACCCATCATCCATGTCAGGATCACACAGCTGAGACATCGCCATGCAGAGGTGCGTGCTTCTGTTGGTAATGTGACGCAAGCCATTTGTGTGAGCGCTAATTAACTTATATGGTAAGACTCTATGGGAGGCTCCGACAATAAAACTATTTTAGAAGACACGGCAATATTTTACTATATGAAGTGAGAATGTACAAGTTGTAGATGGACAACTATGGCAGCTCTTCTATACAGTTATTTACTGTCCAGCGAGGCCCTCAGAGGATATCTAAAGTAGTGAGAATGTACACCTTGTTTTTCTAGGCGAACATGACTTGGATGAGTCAATAGCATAGTAGCCATAGTTATCTAAAAAAGGCAGTGTCCCAGGCAACAAGGTAAATTGTTCTGCTGTCCAATGCATTGAAGCTATAATGCATATATGCTTAGTAAATTGTTTAGATTTGTCTGAGACTAATAATGACCAACTTAGTGAATTGTTAAACCTGAAAGTTTGTGTTTTCCATTTAACACAGTGAATTGTTTGCACAATTCAGTTCCGTGTTGATTGAATGGACGTGACGTGATGTTTTCTCCAGGTAACGGACTGAAGTGGATTGACATGGTTTCTGTCCATCATGCAGTTATGTGCTATTCTTCCTTGCTGCAGTGTTGCGCATCTTTGCTGCTGTGGCTGACTCCATGAATATGAAAGCTATATTTACTCCTAAGCTATGAGTGTCCTCTAACTTCCTTCCATGAGAGGTATTTGCTCTCAGTCCCGGCCATCCTTATTACGAGGGATGTAGCAAGGTTCAATGGATCATGACGTTTGGACTAGATTTGAATCTGTATCTACCAAATCTGTGCGTACATTTTTATGCTATAAATTTCTTTTTCTTTCAGTATCCTATTGAAGTTCTATCAGCCGACAGGTGCATTGCACTGTTGAGGAGACACATGCATTTGTATTCGATATTGAAGCGAGCCTGACACCCTGAAAGAACTATACAATGACATTTGGCTATTGCTTTCAGTATTAGAGAAGCATAGAAACAGAACTGCAGGGCTTACTGTATTTTTATGTGGCATTCCTCTATGCCATCATGCCATACTGTTTATTTTGAGCAACCTTTCTATGGTATTTTGTTGGACAGTTTTTAGTGTAATCTCAAGCACCTCAATATATGGTAAACAACTGCATGCTTGGGTATATGTTCTATTCTCAATGTTGTATTCCTTTTATTTGCTCTGTTACTGTAGCAATCAAAAAGAATCGGGCACAAGCTCCAGTTAGTCCTGTACAAAAATTGGTGTAGAAGTGTAGTCTATGGATTCCTTATTTTGTCGATTCAGACTTGGGATTGTAGGGAAAAGTGTGGACTATGGATAAATAACAACGTTTTAAATAGCGGGCTATGGCATTTAGCGGTGACCCTAAAAAACAGCTATAACTGGACTATAGCGGAGCTATAGCGGCAAATTGTACATGAAATCATTTAGCAGCAACCCCCTCAAACAGCTATAGCGGGGCTATAGCGGAGCTATAGCGAGGCTATAGCCGGCTATTTAAAACTATGATAAATACCAGAACTAGATTGACCATGTCACATCTTCACCAAGAGTCATGGCACTGGCATATTCAAGCTTTGTTGTTTCCTTCGTTTCCAAGCAACACTCTTAAAGGCAATATATGAAGGTTTATCATTCATGTGAGAGATATGAAGGATGAAACAAAAGTAAAAGATGTTTATGCTAACGGATCATCATAATTAGGTAGGAGTGTCTGTTGGTTTTATAAACCCAGTATCATCCTACTCCTCATAGTTTCTGTATTGCCTGCAAATAATACAATTTTCAAATGATATTTTGTTATGATCATATATAAATATTTAAATATTTAAAAGTTCCAGAGGTTCCTTGAGACGAGATGATGGCTCTGATGTGCTATATGTTTACATAGGAGATATTTTTTTTCTCACAGTCATGCGTTGCACGTGCATTCTTACTAGTGTGAGCAAAGGACGCAGCTTGTATGGCTGTATCCATTAATTGCGAACTGCGAAGACATCTAGCAATGTGTGGTGTCAAAATGTTCAATTTGGAACCATCTAGAAGATGTGGCTGTAGGAATTGTAGGATGGCTAGAATATTGGGTTGTTGTATGCTACTCCCTCCATTTCATAATGTAGTGCTTCCTCTATCCTCGTGCTTCAACTTTGACCGTAAATTTAACTATCAAGACCGATTGCGGCGGAAGCAAAAATTATATCAGTGAATTCGTATTCAAAACAAGTTTTTAATTATGTAACTTTTTCTCCCGCCGCAGTCGGTCTCGTTCGTTAAATTTATGGTCAAAGTTCGACATCGGGAAGCGCGGACGCACTATATTTTAAAATGGAGGGAGTATATTAATCTGACCCTCATATGGGGTATATATAAGAGTACACATGGGAAGAGGATTGGAGTATAAGGCAAATCATTGTTGGTTTAAACCAAATCTATCTCTATCTCTCCTAATCCCTAACTAACACGTTTGTACTTCTAACATTCCCCCTCAGCCGTAGTGTGAGTGAAGCGGACGATTGCGGCTGAATTTGAAGTCTTGCGCTTCCGCTCTCTTCTCCGCTGCGTCATCAACAACTGCGTCTCTAATGGGTTGACACATAGGGCCGTGACTGTGTCCCCTTCTGGTGGCTCCCTTGACTCTCCTCTATTCCCTCCCGCGGTCACAGCGGGAGTGGCGCGAATGCTGGTGATGACGCGGACGTTGTTGACTGGAGTCTTTGCGGATGTGTTGCTGTAGACCAAGCCATTAATGTCGATGTCGAGGTAGCCGATCATGGTGATGTAGCCGTGGTCGATGTAGTCGTGGCCGATGGTGTAGTCGTCGTGGAGGATGAAGCCGCACAAAGTCGGAGGCGCAAAAAAATGCGCTATGGCGGAGCTGTAGACGTGGACAATGCACCTTGCGGATGTCAGAGGGTGCCGTCGGCGATGAGTCCGCCGATTTTGTCAAGACCGGAGGAAGCCATCGAGCACACATCGGTTTTGCCAGAACCATGTGGCCGTGTAGGGACGATGCGGTCGTGCCGTCATGGATGACTCGGTCGATTCTGTCGTCGTGACGCGGTCAATGCCATCGTCGAGGTCGCGTATTGCAGAAAGGTCTGTAGAGAACGCTAGGTGTCCATCTTGTGCACAAGGCAGCGACGATGTGTTGATGAAGATGTTGGTGAAGATCACGTTGATGAAGACCTTGATGATGAAGTGTCGGCGATGATGTTGTAGCGGCGTGTCAACGATAATGTGTCGCTTGAAGGCATCCCACGCGGCGACGAAGTATCGATGCCGTGTCGCGTCGGAAAAATCGATGAAGAATTGTATCGATTTCCACACCGGTCTGGCGTGTGGTTGATGTCACTTCTCGTGGATGTGCTCGACGAAGAATGTGGGCTCGTAGCCTGGCATGTTGGAGTCGTACAGCTTGATGGAGAGGTCCGGCTCGGCGCAGAGATGTCGGTGTAGACCAGCGCGTCCTCTATGCTGATGTGGTCACAGGGTCCCTGACTGTCGATGAAGCACTGCTGGCCTTGCGTGTGTCGGTAGCAGCCGGTGAAGCAGCAGAGGAGGCGAGTCCGGTTCAGCATGGAGTATCATGTCCTATGTTCAGAGTCCATGCCATGCACTGCACGTGCATCACGTATATGGCCATGAGTCAAGACGTGTGTTTTTGCTGACACCTGAGTTGCATGGAGTCGGCGAGGCTGCAGGCCGTGGCCTTGAACCGGAGACAATCGCGGTGCGTTATTGTGGCTGCGGGATACGGTACATTAGTAGAAAAATGGCCATTTGTCTCGATTTATATGGGTCTTTAGTTTCGACTCTGAAATCGGGACTAAAGTGTCGTTACTAAAGGCCCCCTTTTAGCCTTCACATAACCGCTGCATATGACCGTTGCACATGAAATCGGGATAAGAACCGGGACACTAAAGGGTCGTTACTAAAGGCCCTCCACATGACCGCTGCATGGAGTGGAGAGGTCCATCTTTAGTCCCGGTTGGAGCCACCAACCGGTACTAAAGGAAATTTTATGAAATTTTTTAATTTTATCTGAAAATAAATTTGATTTTTTTACCGAATTTTCAAATTTCTGAATTATTTTAACCTCTAATCTCTAATCAGCCCTCATCACTGCTCAATTTAACCTCTAATCTCTAATCATCCCTCATCATTTCAAATCATCTAACTTCCCGAACGGTCACCCATCCTCTCACTACCCAGCCTGAGCACGCTTAACTTTCGGATTCTATTCTCCCTCGTTTCCAAGTCTGCACTTGTTGTTTTCCTAACAATAGTAAGATGTCAATCCTATTAACCCTCAGGAGTTTAGCTTAAGCATGAAGTCACACATTTCACTGTTTGAGTTTGAAACTATCGTTCTAAAAAATAATAATTATTTAGTAACACTAATATTTCTTGAATTAGTAGTTTGACCATTGTTTGACCACAGTTTGACTAGATTTGACCATAATTCAAAAAAACTGGAATAATTATTTAGCAACACTAATATTCTTGAATAATTATTTAGTAACACTAATACTTCTTGAATAAGTAGTTTGACCATAGTTTGACCAGATTTAACAAAAATTCAAAAAAAAACTAAACTTTGAGCATAACTTTTTTTCCTTTTAGAATTTAAGGATTCTAAAAATTTGCAAACAGGTCGTAGGCTGTCAAAATCGGATGCGGATTTTCGTGCTGAACATTTTGATATATTATACGTTTTTTCTGACACCGTATGCAAAAGTTATAGCCGTTTTACATTTTCCCTACACATTTTGCAAAACATGTCCAAATTTAAGTTTCTAAATTTTCCTAACTAGTAGATGTAGTAACATAACTACATCTCGAAGGATTTTAACTTTTGAAGTTTTTATTATTTTCTTTTGCTTTTTACAAAACTAAAAGGCGATACACACAGGGAGGGGGGGTAGGATTTGAAAATTGCACCATTAGTACCGGTTCGTGGCACGAACCGGTACTAATGCTTCAACCCTATTAGTACCGATTCGTGGCACCAACCGGGACTAAAGGTCCCATTTGAACCGGGAGTAATGCCTGTACGGTGCCCTATCCGCTCGAACTAGGACTAATGCTCACATTAGTCCCGGTTCGTAATGCAACCGGTACTAATGCTCTTTTCTAGTCGAACCAAAGCCCCTTTTTCTACTAGTGGTGGGCGCGCTCGGTTCTAGTTGATGAAGCCGGCTAGATCACATCGAAGCATGGGAGGCTCCGTATGGCCCGTTCTCACTCGTAAGTCTGATCAATTCGGTCGCTGCCCAACCAAAGCAGTGTTCCTACTGTGTGCGCGATCGCATGTCACCGCTATCGCCCACCGGGCGGAGTCGACGAGGTTGGAGCCGGCGCCCCGCGGTTCCATGTAGCCGCGCTCGGGAGATCGCCCTCCCGTGATCCTGACTTCCGTGGCGGACGGCATAGTGCTCGCTGCAGAGGCGGAGTAGGCTTGACGTCGATGAAGATAGTTCGGAGGCCAGGTAGGCTTGATGTCCTTAAAGATCGTTCGGTGGAGGCCAGTGTCCGGCGGCGCGTATCGACGTAGATTGGAATCCACGCGTATCGCCCGCTGGGTGAGGACGTGCTCGTCACGCGGCCGCCTACTAACAGCAGCCTTGTGTAGATCACGTCGGGAGATGTCGGGCTTGTGGAGTATGTATTTTGTACTGCACGTGTATAAATTCACTTCGTACTAGCATCGAAAGACAAGAAGGCAGTGATCTGGTGGAGTTGTGACCCAACTCCTAGTCTTGTATACTTGAGGTAAAGGCCTTCTCTTGTATTATATATGCGTGCATCAGCACCCCAATCAATATATCGTATTGCAACACTAGTAGAAAAAGGGTCAAACGTGAAGCACATTAGTGCTGGTTTGAATTTGAGCCGGCACTAATGTGTACATTAGTGCCGGTTCCAACGGCTAGCCGGGCCGCTCTCATTAGTACCGGTTCGTGGTGAACTTTTAGCACCGGTTCATGCCACGAACCGGTACTAAAGTGAGTGGTGGCAGGATGTTATCAGTCCGAGGCCCCTCCAGCACCTTTAGTACCGGGTCGTATCATGAACCGGTACTAAAGGTCGTCCTACATAGACCCTTCGCCCACCCGAGCTCGCTCTGTTCTTCCCATTTCCCCTCTCCTCTTTGTTCTTTTCCCTCTTCCTCTCAAGCTCATCACACATTTTGCCCAAAATTTGTCAAGATTTGAAGGCCCCCATCCATTCAAATGATCACAAAGGTTAGCAACTTTTTCCTTTCATCTCTCATTGCTAGATTAGCTCGTGCAATGCTTTATATAGTGATTGATTTTTGAGTTTAGTAATTTGGGAGGAATTATATATATGTGCTAGTATTTGATTTATATGCAATTTGAGGTCAAAAATAACACTTAGTTTACATATGTAGGTGTGCTTTACTTAGTACCTTC
This sequence comes from Triticum dicoccoides, assembly GCF_002162155.2. Taxonomy (NCBI): domain Eukaryota; kingdom Viridiplantae; phylum Streptophyta; class Magnoliopsida; order Poales; family Poaceae; genus Triticum; species Triticum dicoccoides. The sequence goes on from NC_041380.1 coordinate 583,255,214, forward strand.
TAAATCTCCATCGTAACCACCGTCGATCGCTAGCAATGTCCCGTCGCCGGCACCAACTTGTGGTGAGCCTCTTGTTCATGAAGTTTTATATAAAAAATTGATGTTTGTGTGATTTGAATATATAGTTACTCGTATAATTATCTTACCCATACGTTGTTTGTTATACATAGTGCCATGGTTTTGATATCCGTCCCCGTCGGCCCTCGTCCGGGTTATGATTCGGATGTGGTATATTCCCTTTTAAAACTATTCATTGCATTTCATGTTTATGACAAATTATGCCCATCAAGTTGACATAGATATTTGTATGTAGGAGGTAGTTGAACCGGAAATTCCAACCGACCCTATTGTCGAGAAGTTAAATTTAGTTGAAAGATAAAACGAGGATTTGAAGGAAAAATTGAAAATAATTGAGGGGGAGAAGATGGAATTGGAGTTGCATGTTGCCGATGTCGACGATGCCATTTATAGTGAGGCTTGGTATCATTATGTTGTTGGATCAATTGTTACCTTAGTTGCGATCTTGATCGCACTTGTTATTGCATTTAAATTCTTTAGCTAGAGAGTTATTTGTTTGTTGCATTTAAGTATTGTATGATCTTTATGTATGAACTTTATGTATTGTATTAATTTGATGTTTTCGATGTTGTGTATTGAAGATGAGCCGGCAATGGATGTACGATGACCGATACTCTCCCGAGTTCATTAATGGTGTGCGTACTTTTCTGCTTGTGGCTGAGGCAAACAAGCGAGCGGATGGTTTTATGCATTGTCCATGTGCTGGCTGCAAGAATGGTCACAATTACTCTACGTCAAGAACCATTCACGCGTCCACCTGTTTGAGTTCGGTTTCATGCCCCACTATAATGTTTGGACCAAGCATGGATAAAGAGGGGTTATGATGGAAGACAGTGAAGAAGAAGAGGACGACAACAGCTATCCTGGCCATGGGTTTCCTTAATACGATGATACAACAATGAGGGAAGAAGCTGAGCCGGCAATGCGGGAAGAAGCTGAAGAAGAGGCATCGGATGAGCCCGTTGATGATCTAGGTCGGGCCATTGCCGATGCAAAGAGAAACTGCGCAAGTGATTTGAAGAAGAAGAAGTTGCAGCGCATGTTAGAGGATCACAAAAAATTGTTGTACCCGAATTGCGTAGGTGAAGAAAAAGCTGGGCACCAAACTGGAATTGCTGCAATGGAAGGCAGAGAATGGTGTATCTGACAAGGGATTTGGAAAGTTGCTGGTAATGATAAAGGATATGCTTCCAAAGGACAACGAATTGCCCGAGAGTACGTACGAAGCAAAGAAGGTTGTCTGCCCTCTAGGGTTAGAGGTGCAGAAGATACATGCATGCCCTAATGATTGCATCCTCTACCGCGGTGAGTACGAGGATTTGAACGCTTGCTCGGTATGCGGTGCATTGCGCTATATGATCAGCCGCGATGACCCTGGTGATGTCGAGGGCGAGCGCCCCAGGAAGAAGATTCCTGCCAAGGTGATGTGGTATGCTCCTATAATACCACGGTTGAAATGTTTGTTCCAAAACAAAGAGCATGCCAAGGCGATGCGATGGCACAGAGAAGACCGTAAGAAAGACGGAAAGTTGAGAGTACCCGCTGACGGGTCGCAGTGGAGAAAAATCGAAAGAAAGTACGGGAAGGAGTTTGCAGATGACGCAAGGAACGTATGGTTTGGTCTAAGCGCAGATGGCATTAATCCTTTTGGGGAGCAGAGCAGCAACCATAGCACCTGGCCTGTGACTCTATGTTTGCATATCCTTCCTCCTTGGTTGTGCATGAAGCGGAAGTTCATTATGATGCCAGTGCTCATCCAAGGCCCTAAGCAACCCGGCAACGACATTGATGTGTACCTAAGGCCATTAGTTGAAGAACTCTTACAACTATGGAATGGAACAGGTGTACGTGCGTGGGATGAGCACATGGGGGAAGAATTTGAACTAAAGGCGTTGCTGTTCGTGACCATCAATGATTGGCCTGCTCTTAGTAACCTTTCAGGACAGACAAACAAGGGATACCGCGCATGCATGCACTATTTGGACGATACCGACAGTATATATTTGGCTAATTGTAAGAAGAATGTGTACCTGGGACATCGTCGATTTCTTCCGAGCAGGCATCCCGTAAGAAATAAAGGCAAGCATTTCAAAGGTGAGGCGGATCACCGGATGAAGCCTCGCCACCGTACTGGTGCTGATGTACATGATATGGTCAAGGATTTGAAGGTGGTCTTTGGAAAGGGTCCTGGTGGACAACCTGTTCCGAATGACGCTGACGGACGCGCACCCATGTGGAAGAAGAAATCTATATTTTGGGACCTGACCTATTGGAAAGACCTAGAGGTCCGCTCCGCAATCGATGTGATGCACATGACGAAGAATCTTTGTGTGACCCTACTTGGCTTCTTGGGCGTGTATGGGAAGACAAAAGATACACCTGAGGCACGGGAGGACCAGCAACGTATGCACGGAAAAGACGGCATACATCAGGGTCATGCAAGCTACGCTCTTACCAAAGAAGAGAAGGAAATCTTCTTTGAATGCCTGCTCGGTATTAAGGTACCGTCTGGCTTCTCGTCGAATATAAAGGGAATAATAAACATGACAGAGAAAAAGTTCCAGAACCTAAAGTCTCATGACTGCCACGTGATTATGACGCAACTGCTTCCGGTTGCATTGAGGGGGCTTCTACCGGAAAACGTTCGATTAGCCATTGTGAAGCTATGTGCATTTCTCAATGCAATCTCTCAGAAGGTAATCGATCCAGAAATCACACCAAGGTTAGAGAATGATTTGGTGCAATGTCTTGTCAGTTTCAAGTTGGTGTTCCCACCATCCTTCTTCAACATCATGACGCACGTCCTAGTTCACCTATGCGAAGAGATTAACATTTTGGGTCCTGTATTTCTACACAATATGTTCCCCTTTGAGAGATTCATGGGAGTCTTAAAGAAATATGTTCATAACCGTGCTAGGCCAGAAGGAAGCATCTCCAAAGGCCATGAAAATGAGGAGGTCATTAAGTTTTGTATTGACTTTATTCCTGACCTTAAGCCGATTGGTGTTCCTGAATCGCGGCATAAGGGCAGACTGGATGGAAAAGGCACACTAGGAGGGGAACAAATAATATGTATGGACGGACATTCTCTCACTGAAGCACACTACACAGTTCTACAGAATTCTGCCTTGGTGGCTCCGTATATGGATGAACACAAGAATTTGCTATGCTCCAAACACCCGGAGCGGTCTGATGACTGGATTACACGTGAACAAACCAGGAGTTTCGCCAGCTGGTTGCAGACACGTACCATGCATGACACCTCTATTGAAGATGACCTGTACTTGTTGTCCCAGTTACCATCTTCGAATATAATGACTTTCAAAGGGTACGAGATAAGTGGTAATACATTTTACACGATCGCCCAAGATAAGAAGAGCACCAACCAAAATAGTGGTGTCCGCTTTGATGCAGAAACCAAGACGGGAAAGGAAACATATTGTGGTTATATAGAGGACATATGGGAACTTGACTATCGACGTGGTTTGAAGGTCCCTTTGTTTCGGTGCAAATGGGTCAATATGACACGAGGCAGGGTAATGGAAGACCCGCAGTATGGAATGACACTAGTGGATCTCAACAATCTTGCGTATGCAGACGAACCATTCGTCCTAGCCAATGATGTGGCACAGGTTTTGTATGTGAAGGACATGTCTACCAAGCCAAGAAAAAGAAAAGATAAGAAAGCGAATGCATCGTACTATGAGCCAAAGCGGCACATAGTTCTTTCTGGGAAGAGAAACATCGTGGGAGTGGATGACAAGACAGACATGTCAGAAGATTATGAAAAGATTGATGAAATTGCTCCATTCACAGTGAATATTGACCCGAGCATCCCGTTAAATGATGAAGATTTTCCATGGTTACGGCGCAAAGGGACACATGCGAAGAAAAAGTTTCACACCCAAAGATCTGGGATGTGATCGGCTTCACTATCATCACGTTCTTCTGTGTTTCACACCTAGGAGGGAATCTCTGTAATAGTTAGGGTAGTAATGTGTTTTGGCATTTGAAACGCGAAGAAGTTTTATGTGCAAACAAATTCTTTCATGCATTTACTGATTTTTAAAGTTAAGTTATTCATAAACTAGTGATTCACACTAATTTCAAATAATTCAAAATTTAAACTATTCAAATTTGAAAACTACGGACACTAACAGAAAGTTTGTAATTTTTTGTATCTAAAGCAAAAATATTCATAAAGAAACTCTAAATACACTGATTTTTAAAGTTAAGTTATTCACAAACTAGTGATTCACACTAATTTCAAATAATTCAAAATTTAAACTATTCAAATTTGAAAACTACGAGCACTAACAGAAAGTTTGTAATTTTTTGTACCTAAAGCAAAAATATTCACAAAGAAACTCTAAATACACAAAAAAACAACTCAAAAATAAATAAAGCAAAAAAAATAAAAATAAAAAGCCCGCCTACTAGGCCAGAGCGGCCTACATACGACTAGAAACCCAACCTGTTGTTGGTCTAGGATGCAGGCCCGCAAAGGCCCAGTAGGCCTACAGGGCAGCACAGAACATGTAGGCCCAGTAGGCCTGCTTTGAGGAGGAGCTCGAGAGAGCTACCGCATGGGGGGTTATAAACCAGTGCAGACGCCCCTCGGCTAGCAAGGTGGGACTAAACTTGCCGCACCGCACATGCACCAGCGCACCCCCTTTAGTACCGGGTGGTGACACCAACCGGTACTAAAGGGGGGGCCTTTAGTACCGGTTGGAGCCACCACCCGGTACTAAAGGGGGTGCGCTTCCCGCCGCTTGACCTGGCCAAAACAGGCCTTTAGTACCGGTTGGTGGCTCCAACCGATACTAAAGGTCCATCCTATATAACTAAACACTTCAAAAATTTCAGTTTCTCATCTGCTTCTTCTCCTCTGCCCCGTCGCCCGCCGCCCCCGTCTCCATATCCCTCGTCGCCGCCCCCGTCGCCGCCCCGTCCCCATCGTCGCCACCCTGTCGTCCCCGTCCCCGTCGTCCCCGTCATCACCGCCGCGCCGTCCCGGCCCGTCCCGCGTCGTCCCCGTCCCCGTCATCGCCGCCCCGTCTCTGTCGTCGCCGCCCCGGCCCGTACGTCCCCGTCCCCGTTGTCGCCGCCCCATCCCTGTCCCCGTCGTCGCCATCCCCGTCGTCGCCGCGCCCGTCGCCATCCCCGTCGCCGCCCCCCGTCGCCTCTCACCTCGCCGGTGAGCACACACACACACATACATTTTTTTAGTTTTTTAGTTATAGAAATAGTTATAAAAATGTTAGAAATTTTTCTTTTTTTAGTTATAGAAATAGTTAGTTATATACCATTGTTAGAAATGTTATAGAAATGTTAGAATTGCTAGAAATTTTTCTGTTTTTTAGTTATAGAAATAGTTATAAAAAGTTAGAATTGTTAGAAATTTTTCTTTTTTTAGTTATAGAAATATTAGAAATGTTATACAAATGTTAGTTATATAGCATTGTTAGAAATGTTATAGGAATGTTAGTTATATAGAAATGTTAGAAATTTTAGTTATCAAAATCCAATCATTAAAAAATGTTGCTTTTTGCGGGCATATAGCTAGTATTTGTTCTCGACGATGCCTGGCCCGCATCCTCGCCGTTGACCCGTCTGCGACGACGTCCGGCTGACCCATGTCCGGGACTGGGCTCCGCAGGGCTGGCACTGGGAGGTGCTGCCTGGAGGGGCGCGCCGCTTGATGAGGAACCCGGCCCCGGGTCCCGTCGTCGACCCTGATCTTGTTTGGTGGCGTTCGCGTGGGCCAGTTTCGGTGCGGAGGGAGCCGGCCCCGCCGGAGGTGGTACGTCGCCGTGTTAGGGAGGAGGATGAGCACGTCCATCACTACATGGTTGCGTTAGAGGGCGGCAGGTTCTCCAATATCTGGTAGTTTCTTCAGGAATCTCACTTCAGCTATGATGCTGTGAGGGTTCCTTCTCTTTGGGTGTCCACCGCCCGCGCCGCATGAACCGTGAGTGTCCTAGATTCTTCTGTAGTATTTGATCTTTATTAGCTACCTAGCCAGTGATGTATTCGATATATAATATTCGAGACGATGTATTCGAGATTATATATTATTCGAGACGATGTATTCGAGATTATATCTATTATTCGAGACGATGTATTCGAGATTATATCTATTATTCGAGATGATGTATTCGAGATTATATCTATTATTCGAGACGACGTATTCGAGATTATATTCGATGATGCTTATTATGTACTATGACTGATTTAGTTTTTCCTTATTAATTGATTGCATCCATGCATTGTAATTTGAATATATTTCTTTTGGATTAGTTAAACAAAACCTATGGCGAACAATACCGACAGAGAGGGAGAAGAGGCCCTGTTCAATATCATACGCAATCCTCGCGGGCCAGATGATGATCAGAATGAAGAAGATTATGACGGCTCCGAATATCTAAACAACACCGGGGAGAGTGATCTGATATTCGATCGTGACGATCGAATTGATGAAGTCATGAACTATGAACATGACGAAGAAAATGTTGATCTTGAAACAACAAAGACTGGCGAGGTATATATATTTATATAAGCAGGCATCTGGTGATCATCACATGTTTTAAATGACTTGAAGATATATTAACGAACCGATCTTTCTTCTTTCAGCCGTCCGGATCGAGCAAATCTTCAAGCAACAGGACGAAACGAGGCCCGAACAAAAAGTTGAAGGAGGGCATAAAGTACAATATCGAGGCAATCAGACCTAACGGTGAACCATTAGCGCCTAAGAAGATTGCGGACAAGTTCATTCGTCAGTGCGGAGTTCTTGTGAAGGACCAACTCCCGATCTCCCTTCAAGAATGGAGAGAGCCAGCAAAGCCACGTCTAGGAGTTACTTTTGTCGACGACAGACAAAAACATTTGCTTTGGGAAATGCTCATGGAACATTTCACCCTACCAGATCATTTCACAGATGCAGATGTGGAGAAAGTCAAGGAAGCTGCTCTTAGGAAGATGGCGGTTGCATTCAAGAACCACAAGATTCGTGAATGGGCCAAGTACGTCAACGGAGGAAGGAAGACTCTAGTATTCGAGGGAACACTAGAGAACCAAAGTGCTTATTGGGACGATTTCGTGAAATTCAAGGATTTGGAATTATCTAAGGAACGGTAGAGAATAAACAAGGCCAATGCTGCAAAAAGGATAAGTTCCATAAGCTGGGGCTAGGTGGCTATGCGGTGGGAATGCCTAAGTGGGATAAGTCTGAGAAAGAGATGCTGGATGCAGGTGTCACTCCAGAAACATTGAGCTGGCCCCCCAGGTGCAGGACTTGGTTCTATGCGCATGGGGGGGAGTTGGACCCGAAGACAGGCAAAGTTTCAAAGAAGGCATGTCTGGACGGAGCCGAAGATAAGCTACTTGTTGCAATAGAAGAGGCTCGATCGGGGTTGTTCGAGCCCAACAGAGAGAACGACGAGCTTACGCGTGCCCTGGGAAATCCTGAACACCCGGGAAGAACACGAGGCATGGGCGCTATTCCATGGTATGAGGGGTTTTCGGACTGGAACACCGACTACAGAACCCGTGCGAGAAAGAAGATTGCGGAGGAGAAGAAGAGGAAGATGTAGGAGGAGCAGAGGAAGCTAGACTATGAACGCCTTCAAGGCCTAGAATCAGCGCACGCGGACTTGGCAGTCAAATTCCAGCGGCAGCAGGAGCAGATCGACTCACTTAGCCAGCAAAGGGGGTCTCAGCAGCTAGCGGATGATCCACCATTGGATAGCACCGTCCCATCCATGCCGAGAAGCAGCGTGGGTTCCGCCCCGGGCGACACATTGCTGGATAGCTACCCAGTGGATGACATCATGGAGAACACTAACTGCGAGCTACACTTCAAAATGAAGAACATATCCATGAAGGTGGTGGACGCCCTTGCTTTTACAAATCCCCCCGAGGCAACCTTCCATTGCAACCCGATTCCAGCGGGCTATGCTCATGTCTTGGTTGATGAGGTGGTGGACCAATATTCGGGGCTAGAGCTTGACATTCCTGGGTGACGATGAGCACACACTAGGAGAGGCCAACCATCGTATCATCCTACGGAGAAAGGATTGCATCATCTTTCGAAGGCCACCGACACCGCGTCATCCGACTCCTCGTCGCAGTCCACCACCGAGTCAGCAGACTCCCGCTCCTCCAAGTCCACCAACGCGTCAGGCCACTCCTCCTCCAAGTCCATCACAGCTACAGGCCACTCCTCCAAGTCCGGCACAGCTTCAGGCCACTCCTCCTCCTCCAACTCAGCCACGTCAGCCGTCTTCGCCGCCTCAGCAATCACGGAAGAGAGCTGCCTCAGCTATGGTGCGTAGCGGTACAAGTCGAGGTAGTACTGGAGGTACAGGCGGAGGCAAGCGATTTCAATATGGTCCAAGCCTCACGCCTCTTCCGCAGAGGCCTTACGACAAGTCCGAGGAGGAAAACGTAGCCATATCGAAGGCCGAGGTGGAAGCCCATTTTGCACCGAAACCGCCACCGCCGCCAAGGGAGAAAGTGTCTGTGGAAAAGATTGACCACTTCATTCGTATGGCTAGAGCACCAGCTCCCAAGCCTGTTGACACAGACTATGAGCGACACATCAAGAAGTTAAATTGAGCACGTCTACAGAAAGAGGCGAGCTCGAGCTCGAGCAAATCAGCTGGCAAAAGGAGCGGTAAAACCGTTCCCCAGCTGGGAGAACAGGCGGCGCAATCAATCCCCCCGCTTGTTGTGCCAACAACACATGAGAGTAGGCGCGCCCAATATTATTATGGGCAAACCGTTAACGTTTCCGGGGTGGGCGATGTGGTAATAATCGAGGAGCATATTGTGCAGGCTGAATCGATCGGGATCACTGTTGGACAACTCCTCGATATCGAGCCCATGTCTCCGACTAGAGAGGAGGAAATAAAACGGAAATATGCCCGGGGCCAACCTTTGGTCGAGCCAGAGGAGGTCAATAAGCTCCCAACGAGAATGTATGAATTGCATCAATGGTACATGGACATTACTAGGATTTCCAATCGAGAGTCCCTCATGGTGAATGTCAATAAGGAGCATTACTACCATGAGAAATCTGTGACCGTTGAGTATTCAGAACTATTTCAGCTATACAATAAAGACGCACTCGACAAATCTATTGTCAATTGCTATTGTCTGTAAGTGATTTCTTTCTGTAATTTAAGTCTCAAGCTAGCTGTACTGATCATTTTGATCAATCATTACCTGTAATTATCCTCACTATATTCTTTTCTGTAGTATTATGCAGGATGAAGATTTATGAAATGAAAAAAGGTGGACGCTATGGCATTGGGTTCGTTGACCCAAATACCATTAATGAATACACATGGAAAATAGATCCATATCACGAAAAAAGTGTAGAGGAAAGCATGCTACAGTTCCTAAAGGAACTTAAATACGATGAAGATATATACTACTTCCTTACAATTTCCAGTGAGTCACAATGTCTTGTACTACAAATTCTGTTTTTCCCTACTAGCTATAGCTACATGTTTTTGCTTACATATGCCCGCTTAATTAAGACATGCAAACGTGTGTGCATGCAAATTTCACTGGATCTTGTTAATCATTAAAGTTGATGAAGGAACAGTTGAAGTACTAGACTCACTACTTAAGAAAGCAAGTGACTGCACCATCGTGAAGGGGATAGTCAACAGGTAATTTCAAACATTATTAACTATATCTCGGCCTATTTAATTAGTTCGTCATTTCCTGATAACAACTATTTAATAACCCATTTATTCATTTTCTTTGTCGGCGGGCAGGGCTTGGGCAAAGTTCATCAGGGCCATTCCAGGCTCATGGAAACAAAATCTGAAATGGTATCGAACCAAGGTAAGTAATTAATGGTATCAACCCAAGGTAAGTAATTAATGGTATCGACCCAAGGTAAGTAATTAATGGTATCGACCCAAGGTAAGTAATTAAGTAGTACTAGCTAGCTGCCATCTCTTTAATTATCATGCTTGATTAATTATTATCTGATCAAATTCCATTCTCGTAAAGGCCCTGAAGCAGGCGCCGGGGAATGATCTGTGTGCATACTACGTTTGCGAGAACATTCGCATGATGGCGTCCGAAAGGAGCAAATCTCAAAGACAGGAGTGGGTATGATATCGATTGTCAGAACACTATTCACAATTTTTACACCATTATCGATATCTAGTCACACAACTAATACACATGCATATTGATCTCCTTCTTAACAGTTCAAAGAGGTGCGGGACAAGCTCCTAGCACAGGACCGCATAGAAGCAATTCAAGAGGAAATAGCGGGATTTTTGCTTGACCAGGTCATAGATCCTAAAGGAGAATACTATTACCCGCTACCGCCCCCATGAACCACTTCCAATTGTTATCGTGCTCCGAAGGCACCAATTAGCTAGGCTAATGCCACTGGCTCCGAAGGCACCAATTAGGAGAAATTATGTATATATATACATGTGTGTATATATGTGTGAATTAATTAATGGTGGTTGTGAGACATTCGA
>NC_041380.1:583266317-583283502 GCF_002162155.2 Triticum dicoccoides
ATGTAGTATCGTAAAATACCAGCAAACGAAAAATAATTAAATGGAAAACACAAAATTAAATGAAAAAGAAATCATAAACCCAAAACCCCCCAACCTTTTAATACCGGTTGGTGACACCAACCGGTACTAAAGGGCTCCCTGCCCCTGAAGCTGGCTCGTGCCACGTGGTTGCCCTTTAGCACCGGTTCGTGCTAAACCGGTACTAAAGGGGGGGGGCTTTAGTGCCTACATTTTAGTGTCGGTTACCAAACTGGCACTAAAGGGCCTTACGAACAAGTGCTATTACCCGGTTCTGCACTAGTGCAAATTATTTGTCTACATGGTATCATCCTCTTCGGTCTAACCCTAGGTTCAGCCGCTGCCGCGCCGCCGCACCCGCCACTTCCGCGCCTCTTCTCCCACTAACCCGCGCCGCCGCCTGCCTGTGCTAGCTTCCACCCCTGCGTCCCACATTGCTACCGCACTTGTGCCCCATACCGCTGCATCTCGCGCGCCTGCTTCGCACCGCGCCGCTGCGTCCCGTGGCCTGTGCCGCTTCGCGCCGCAGCCGCTACAATCCGTGCACCCGCGCGCCTGCTTCCTTCAGCTGCCTCATATGTCTCTCACTGCAGTCGCATATGCTGCTACTGCCACCTCCTCCTCCCAACCCTAACCCTAGTCGCTACCCCGCACACCACCGCCATGTCATGGCCCTCCTCCCCCGGCTCCTCCACCACCCACTCGTCCAACCCATTCGCTGGTCCCGAGCCCTCCGCCGCCGCCATCCATGACCTCAATATTGAGGCCCGGGTCCTCATCCGTCTCAACAGCTCCAGCATGTCATACTACGCGTGGAAGACCTACTTCAGCCTCGTCTTTCGCGAGTACTATCTCACCGAGCATATCGACGATTTCGTGGATAGCGCGTACATGCATGGCAACCCAGAGTGGTCCGTCATCGAGGCCACGCTCATCTGTTGGTTCTACCAGACGGTCTCGAAGGACATCTTCCACACGGTCGTCGCCGAGGACGACGAGGCCTGCATCGTGTGGGCCAAGATCAATGCGCTCTTCACCGACAATAAACTCCAGCGCCTTGTTTTCCTGCAGCAGGAGTTCTTCGGCTGTCACCAGGACAACTCCAAGATCGACGAGTATTGCATGAGGCTCAAGATGCTCGCCGATGAGCTTCGTGACATCGGCGCTAAGGTCTCTGACAACCTCATGCTGAGCACCCTCACCGTCGGGCTCAATGAGGACTTCTACAATGCGACGTCCAACCTCACCCTACTGCAGCAACCCACTTTTCAGCGCGTCATCGCGTACCTCAAACTTGAGGAGCGCCGGATGACGAAGTTGAAGTAGCGGGGCCAACACACCGCGCTCGCCGCTGGTACCACCCGCGGCGGCCCTGCTCCTCCGGGCGCCCCCCGCCAGTCCGCGCCGCCAGCACCTGCCGGCTACTACCCGCTGCCGCCCGCAACTCACTTGTGTTATACTCGTGCATATGACATCTACGCATAAACCTGGCTCGGATGCCACTATTGGGGAACGTAGTAATTTCAAAAAAATTCCTACGCATACGCAAGATCATGGTGATGCATAGCAAGGAGAGAGGAGAGTATCGTCCATGTACCCTCGTAGACCGTAAGCGGAAGCGTTATGAGAACGCGGTTGATGTAGTCGTGCATCTTCATGATCCTACCGATCCAAGTATCGAACGTACGGCACCTCCGAGTTCAGCACACGTTCAGCTCGATGATGTCCCACGAACTCTGATCCAGCAGAGCTTCACAGGAGAGTTCCGTCAGCACGACGGCGTGATGACGGTGATGATGTTGCTACCGACGCAGGGCTTCACCTAAGCACCGCTACAATATGATCGAGGTGGATTATGGTGGAGGGGCACCGCACACGGCTTGGAACAATCAACTTGTGTGTCCTAGGATGCCCACTGCCCCCATATATAAAGGAGCAAGTGGGGAGGCCGGCCGGCCCTTGCAGGGCGCGCCAGGAGGAGGAGTCCTTCTCCAAGTAGGAGTAGGACTCCCCTTTCCTACTCCTACTAGGAGGGGGAAAGGAAGGAGGAGAGGGAGAAGGAAAGGGGGCGCCCCCCTTCCCTAGTCCAATTCGGACCAGAGAGGGAGGGGCGTGCGGCCTGCCCTGGTCGGCCCTCTCTCTCTCCACTAAGGCCCATGTGGCCCATTACTTCTCCTGGGGGGGTCCGGTAACCCTCCGGCACTTCGGTTTTCTCCGAAATCACCCGAAACACTTCCGGTATCCGAATATAGTTGTCCAATATATCAATCTTTATTTCTCGACCATTTTGAGACTCCTCGTCATGCAGGACTCCTAACTACCTTCGGTACATCAAATCACATAAACTCATAATACCGATCGTCATTGAACATTAAGCGTGCGGACCCTACGGGTTCGAGAACTATGTAGACATGACCGAGACACGTCTCCGGTCAATAACCAATAGCGGAACCTGGATGCTCATATTGGCTCCTACATATTCTTTGGAGATCTTTATCGGTCAAACCGCATAACAACATACGTTGTTCCCTTTGTCATCGGTATGTTACTTGCCCGAGATTCGATCATTGGTATCTCAATACCTAGCTCAATCTCGTTACCTGCAAGTCTCTTTCTTGTTCTGTAATGCATCATCTCGCAACTAACTCATTAGTTGCATTGCTTGCAAGGCTTATAGTGATGTGCATTACCGAGAGGGCCTAGAGATTCCTCTCCGACAATCGGAGTGACAAATACTAATCTCGATCTATGCCAACTCAACAAGTACCATCGGAGACACCTGTAGAGCACCTTTATAATCACACAGTTACGTTGTGACTTTTGGTAGAACACAAAGTGTTCCTCCGGTAATTGGGAGTTGCATAATCTCATAGTCATAGGAACATGTATAAGTCATGAAGAAAGCAATAGCAGTAAACTAAAACGATCAAGTGCCACTACAAGAAACATGTTAATGCATGACGGATTTCCCATGACAGTATCAAAAATCGTCATGAACGGCCCACTACAACCCCGCAAGCCCGCCAAAATCCCGCCTAAAGCCCTAAACGTTTCGTGTATATAAAAGCTAAACCTAAAACACTACTGCCCCAATCTCCTACCTCCATCCACTGCCGCCGCATCTCTACTCTCCTCATCCTGGTCCTCTGCCTCCACCTCCCTGCCTCCAACCGACGATGGCGGCAGAGGCCCGATGGAAGCGGCGGCTAACCCTAGCCACTGCGGCGCTCCTCTGCTACTCACAACCAAGGACCGGGTCCATGGATCTGCAGCAGGGGCCTCCCTCATCCATCTCCCAGATCGTGAAGCTACCTCGCCATCTAGAGATTCGCAGCAGCAAGCGCCGGCTGAGGAGAGGACGACGACCGTGACCTGTGGGAGGCCCGAGCTCGACGACGCACCGCACAGGGTCCCTCCCTACTTCTCCCCATCGATTCCTCTCTCCTTCATTCCTTCCTTCTCTCTCCCATTCCAATAGACTTTGTTGCTTTGATTCAGATCAGCGGGAGCTCTTCCCCTCTCCAGATCCATGAACGGCGATGATCGGGACCCCACGCTCGAGCCCCACTAGCTGGACGAGCTCGACAGCGAGGTCATCTGCCCTGTCCACCATGATTCCCCACAGAACAAGAAGGTCGACCATCTCGCTCTAGTTTCTTTTCTTTCCAAATACTTGCTGCTCTGCTCTAGGATAGTTCTCCAGGGGCTCTCAAATTTTCTTTGTTTGAACATGATGCAAAAAATGTGGTCACTTTGTTTCCTGATACTCACAAGTTACAGCCATCGATAGGCTAGCATCGCTGGATATTTTGTTTTTCTTCTCTCACCGTGTGAGCACTAGTAGTGTAAAATTTGTGAGATCTACTACTTAGTTAAGAAACTACTAGTTTAATAAGTAATTCCCAATGAGATGCCCGTGTTGGTTCCTTTCGATTTTTCTTGTTTATGGAGGGAAAGTAATTCATTCATCTCACTGAATCGATTGACCAAGAGTAGATTGTTTGTTAACTAGGCCTGCTATTACACTGCTTCTCTTTTATATAATATGTGCAAACTTTCCATTTGTTATGTGGTGAAAATAGCCATCATATTGATTTCCACACAATTAAGTTGATGAAATTTATGACACATGCTGGTGGTGCTTGTTGCCATGGAATGCTTGGTTTGATCCCATTTGTTGTCAGCAAATATACGTGTTGTATTTTTGTAAGTTTTATTATGAAAGACAAGTCCCTTTGGAAGAAGAACACTACTTGAAGGAAAAGGGGAAGCCAAAATAGCTGACGACTATGTATTCTCAGTTATTGGTAACATCAAAATCTGGTAGAACTCATGCTTGATTGTTACTGGGTTAATGCCAAGCTGCTTATACAATCGATGATGCTATTTTTTATATGCGTACCTAGAAGTAGCTGACATCCTTGTACTTCATCGGCTAATATAATTGATGCATACAAGTAGGCTCCTGGTCTTTGCTCAATTTAATATATATCACAATTTGATGAATTCCTTGTTTCCAGTACATGTCACCAATTTCAATATATTACGTAGTAAGTGCCTCCGTCTGACAAGATGTAAAAATAAACCTTTTTCCTGTCCTTCACTCTTTTTTATTTGTTTATAATGGAAACTAGTGCAGAGTTAGATACGTATATTGCTTGAAGATTTGCCCTCTTAAGACCTCTTAAAATAGTTCAGCCATAGTTTGTATCTACACGTGCCTTGAGCATCCATATTTTACCCAGTTGATATATCTTTGTTATTATCTAGATTCATTCTCATGGTGGTTAACTTGGTTTTTTAAAGCCATTGTTTAGTGGAGGTCATTGGTATATATTGTTTTTGCAAGCGTATACACAGAAAGCGGAGCTCCTTTTTCAGAATGGTTCCAAGAAAATTCTAAGTGATGTAATATTGATGTTTGTAAATCACAACGTCCACCACTGAATGTCTCTGCACATTTGTAGGCCTTGATTTGATATAAAAACAATCCAATTTATCTTCTTGCTTATGTCCTGGATTTCACTATGACTCTTTCTGTGATTTCTTGTTACACGGCGTGCTGCCCCATAGGTGTAGATGCTGAAACATTCCTACTGTAGGTGTGCCATTCACATGTTTGCTGAGATGTTTGATAAAAAATACGGTCTTATGCAATTCCGTCAAAATAGCTTAGTGATTGCTACTCCTTGGTACATGTAAGTCCCCTGAGATCCCATGTCATACTTAATTAAGAGAGTGCATGAAGTATTATAGCTTGCATAAACTAAGGTGACTTTTTACTATTATGTATATGCGCATTCAAGCTGGCATACACTAATTAAGATCATAAGAAACATAGACATGATTCTGATTTGCAATGTAGATATTAAATATGAAATTGGTGGAGGGTATGTGCTAGTATTTATAGTTAAGTAGTGCCTTTTGTTTCATGGTGATACATTTTTGGTTCTCCTAGTCTGAGCATATCCAAAATGCAATCTATACACGATGAACCAATGAAGAAAGAAATTTCAGAGTCCAGCTTGTACCTTAATAACCTTGCATTGCTTCGATACACTACTAGAGTGGTTATCACCCTTTTGTTCCTGTGTTCTGAATTAGCTTGTACCTTGATAACTGTGAAGTAATTTTTAAGCCTTGTGTATAGACTAAATTTGTAGTTCTCATGCAAGTTGTCATCTTGTTCTCATATATACTGCTTCATTTCATTTCTTTTCATTATTGTTTCCTGTTATAAATAATAGTACTATGATGGTTAAGTCGGCAGGAAGTATTGTTACTATAAAGATTTAAGAATTTTGGACATGTAATTCTTTTTTATCTTTGCTGTAATTCTCTTTTTTGTACTATCTATTCATATCTACAAGTATCTAATATTCTTGTAAATATGCTAGGTAGCGAGCTACTTGGTGTTGCCTATCACAATCAACCTCGACATCATAGTTGCCACAGAGAGCCGAGGACAAGGACATGAATAAGTCTCAATAGTTTATATGTGTTGTTGACGTAAAATGGATTGTACTGGTTCCTAACCTTGATGTGTGATATATTTTGTTAATGTATGTTGAAAGTTACCATTTCATAGAGGATTTTGGAGGATTTTATAAACTGCGACGTTGATACATACAGATAGCTTTTTACTGGATGAATAGTTTGACACATTGCAAATACTTCCTCTTGGGTCAAAACTGTGATTAGGATTTGTGTGATGCATTATGCTAAAAACGTACTGGGTCAAAATTAGGCCAAAATAAATGGGCTCTATATTGTATGTAAATCCATGACGAATTTTATGACGAAGAATAGTATCCATGTAGGCGGCCATGTGGCAATCGAAAATCCTATGTGCCAACAATCCATGACGGTCTACTCCGTCACAATGGTTTGGGTCTGGGCGGGCCTGGTGTAAATACATGACGTTCAGGAACCGTCAAGGAAGGTACTATGTCAAATTATGACGCGATATACATGACATATTTCCTATCCGTCATGCATGGATACCCATGACAGTTTTTCACTTATGCGTGACGGATCGGATCCGTCATGTATTAATAGATTTCTTGTAGTGCTAAGCTAACGGAATGGGTCAACTCAATCACATCATTCTCCTAATGATGTGATCCCATTTATCAAATGACAACTCATGTCTATGGTTAAGAAACATAACCATCTTTGACTAACGAGCTAGTCAAGTAGAGGCATCCTAGTGACACTCTGTTTGTCTATGTATTCACACATGTATTATGTTTCTGGTTAATATAATTCTAGCATGAATAATAAACATTTATCATGAAATAAGAAAATAAATAATAACTTTATTATTGCCTCTAGGGCATATTTCCTTCAGCCAATGTCGTGGTCGAGTGCTCTTGGATACGTCAGCTGCTCCAGGAGTTGCTTTGTGATGTTCATAAGGCCACTCTTGTCTACTATGATAACGTCAGTGCGGTCTACCTCTTCGCCAACCTGGTGTACCATCGACAGACGAAGCATATTGAGCTCGATATTCACTTCGTGCGCGAGCAGGTTGACCTTGGACGTGTTCGGGTTCTCCACATGCCGACGATGCAACAGTTTGGTGATGTGATGACTAAGGGATTGCCTACTCCCGTCTTCGAGGAGTTTCGGTCCAGTCTTTGTGTCTCCGGCGACACTTCGACTGTGGGGGTGTTGAGTATGTATTTTGTACTACACGTGTATTGGAGTTGTGGCCCACCTCCTAGTCTTCTATAGTTGAGGTAGAGGCATTCCCTTGTATTATATATGTGTGCACCAGCACCAATTGAAGCAAGCCGCATGTAGCAGCGCACCGTGGTACCGTAATCGCCACCGTGTATGAACTTGCACTGGTTTTCACAGTATGAGGGCTATGGAATTTATTTGGTGGCTAAAATAAATCAATCTACACGAATTTCGGAATTTGGAATTAATCTAATCTAAGAAATTGATCTAATCTACGGAATCGATCAAATCTTTGATTGATCGAGTGTCGCGCCGGAGAGGAGATTAATCTCCCCGGGGGCGACGCGTCACGGAAGTAGTGGAAGGTCTTAGTATCGGCGTCATGAGACTAACCGCTCTAATATCCACTGGTAGAAAAGGGTCATTTGTTTCGATTCAAGAGGGCTTTTAGTCCCGGTTCCGGGACTAAAGGGTCGGTACTAAAGCCCCCCCCCCTTTAGTCCCGGTTCTTATACGAACCAGGACTAAAGGCCCTCCACGTGGAGGCTTTCTGGAGCTCCACCTTTAGTCCAGGTTGGTAACACCGACCGGGACTAAAGGAAATGTTACGATTTTTTTCCGATTTTCAAATTTAATCTCTAATCACCCCTCATCACTGCTCAATTTAACCTCTAATGTTTAATCACCCCTCATCATTCTAAATCATCTAACTTCCCGGCCGGTCACTGATACGTCTCCATCGTATCTACTTTTCCAAACACTTTTGCCCTTGTTTTGGACTCTAACTTACATGATTTGAATGGAACTAACCCATACTGACAATGTTTTCAGCAGAATTGCCATGGTGTTATTTATGTGCAAAAACAAAAGTTCTCAGAATGACCTGAAACTCCACGGATCGTATTTTTGGAAATAATAAAAAATCCTGGCAAAAGATTAAGACCAGGGGGCCCACACCCTAGCCATGAGGGTGGGGGCGAGCCTGCCCCCCTGGGCACGCCCCCTACCTCGTGGCCCCCCTGGAGCTCCACCGACCTCAACCTTGACTCCATATATTTGCGTTCGGGGAGAAAAAATAAAGGAGAAGGATTCATCGCGTTTTATGATACGGAGTCGCATCAAGCCCTAAAACCTCTCGGGAGGGCTGATATGGAGTCCGTTCGGGGCTTCGGATAGAGGAATCCCTCGCCATCGTCATCATCAACCATCCTCCATCACCAATTTCATCATGCTCAC
The DNA here is from genome assembly GCF_002162155.2 of Triticum dicoccoides. NCBI lineage: Eukaryota > Viridiplantae > Streptophyta > Magnoliopsida > Poales > Poaceae > Triticum > Triticum dicoccoides. The sequence goes on from NC_041380.1 coordinate 583,274,757, forward strand.
CGCCGTGCGTGAGTAATTCCATCATAGGCTTGCTGGACGGTGATGGGTTGGATGAGATTTATCATGTAATCGAGTTAGTTTTGTTAGGGTTTGATCCCTAGTATCCACTATGTTCTGAGATTGATGTTGCTATGACTTTGCTATGCTTAATGCTTGTCACTAGGGCCCGAGTGCCATGATTTCAGATCTGAACCTATTATGTTTTCATGAATATATGTGAGTTCTTGATCCTATCTTGCAAGTCTATAGTCACCTACTACGTGTTATGATCCGGCAACCCCGAAGTGACAATAATCGGGACCACTCCATGTGATGACCGTAGTTTGAGGAGTTCATGTATTCATTATGTGTTAATGCTTTGGTCTGGTACTCTATTAAAAGGAGGCATCAATATCCCTTAGTTTCCATTAGGAACCCGCTGCCACGGGAGGGTAGGACAAAAGATGTCATGCAAGTTCTTTTCCATAAGCACGTATGACTATATTCAGAATACATGCCTACATTACATTGATGAATTGGACTTAGTTCTCTGTCACCCTAGGTTATGACTGTTACATGATGAACCACATCCGACATAATTCTCCATCACCGATCCATTGCCTACGAGCTTTCCATATATTGTTCTTCGCTTATTTACTTTTCCGTTGCTATTGTTACAATCACTACAAAATATCAAAAACATTACTTTTGTTATCATTAACTTTTGCTACCGTTACCACTACTATCATATTACTTTGCTACTAAACACTTTGCTGCAGATATTAAGTTTCCAGGTGTGGTTGAATTGAGAACTCAGCTGCTAATACTTGAGAATATTCTTTGGCTCCCCTTGTGTCGAATCAATAAATTTGGGTTGAATACTCTACCCTCGAAAATTGTTGCGATCCCCTATACTTGTGGGTTATCAAGACTATTTTCTGGCGCCATTGCCGGGGAGAATAGCTCTATTCTTTGAGTCACTTGGGATTTATATCTGCTTATCATTATGAAGAACTTGAAAGATCTAAGAACCAAGATTTATCCCTCAACTACGAGGGGAGGTAAGGAACTGCCATCTAGCTCTGCACTTGATTCACCTTCTGTTTTGAGTAAGCTTGCGACACCTAAACCTGCTTCTGCTATTGATTCTGATATGTCGCATGTTATTGATGATGCCACTTCTGCTATGCATGATACTTATGATGAAACTACTTATATGCTTGATACTACTATACCACTTGGTGAATTTCTTGGTGAACAACTTGCTAGGGCTAGAGAGAATGAAATTATTGAAACTGATAATATTGATGAAAGTGATGATGAAGACTCTCCCCCTAATAAAAATAATTGCCTGTTGTTCCTGAGGGTTATGTTATGGATGAAGAAGCTACTAGAGCTATTTTAGCTTGCAATGATAGATATGATCTAAAGAGGTTATTAGCTAAATGGAAGCAGCAATTCCTTAATGCTAGAATGAAACCTGACCCTGCTTTTGCTACTTCACCTATCTGTGTTACTAATAAGGATTATGAATTCTCTGTTGATCCTGATATAATTACTTTGGTTGAATCTGATCCTTTTTATGGTTATGAATCTAAAACTATTGTGGCACATCTTACTAAATTAAATGATATAGCTACCCTGTTCACTAATGATGAGAGAACTCGCTACTTGTATATCCTTAAAATATTTCCGTTCTCATTAAAGGTTGATGCTAAGATATGGTTTAATTCTCTTAATCCTGGTTGTGTGTGTAGTCCCCAGGATATGATTTATTACTTCTCTGCCAAATATTTTCCTGCTCATAAGAAACAAGCTGCCTTAAGGGATATATATATAATTTTGTGCAAATTGAAGAAGAAAGTCTCCCACAAGCTTGGGGGAGGCTTCTCCAATTACTTAATGCTTTGCCTGATCATCCTCTTAAGAAAAATGAAATACTTGATATCTTTTATAATGGACTAACCGATGCTTCCAGAGATTACCTGGATAGTTCTGCTGGTTCTGTTTTCAGGGAAAGAACACCGGATGAAGCTGAAATTCTATTGAATAATATGTTAACAAATGAAAATAATTTGACACTTCCTGAGCAATTCCTAAACCAACTCCGAAGAAGAGAGGTGTTCTATTTCTCAGTCCTGAAGATATCCAAGAGGCAAACAAATGCATGAAAGAAAAGGGTATTAAAGCTGAAGATGTTAAGAATTTACCTCCTATTGAAGAAATACATGGTCTTAATTTACCGCCTGTCGAAGAAATGCATAATTTTAATCCATCTACTATTGAAGAAATACATGGTCTTGATAACCCGACACAGGTAGTAAAGGTAAATTCTCTCTATAGATATGATAAAGCTGAAATCCCATTTACTAAGTTTGTTAGCCCATGCTTAGATGAGTTTGATAAATTTATGGTTAAGCAAGAAGACTTCAATGCTTATTTTGGTAGAGAATTAAAACGCAGTGCTGATATGCTTGAACACTTGGGTGATTATATAGCTAATGTTAAAGATGAACTTAAACTTATTAGTAAACATGCTTCTATGGTTACCACTCAAGTAGAACAAGTACTTAAAGCTCAAAATGATTTGCTCAGTGAATTGAATAGTAAGAATAACGATTTTGCTGTTAGAGTGGCTATTAGAACTGGTAAAATGACTCAGGAACCTTTGTATCCTGAAGGCCACCCTAAGAGAATTGAGCAAGGTTCTCAAAGAAATAATATAGATGCACCTAGTACTTCTAAAAGGAATAAAAATAAAAATGGTAGGACTTTGCATGCTTCTAGTGAACATATTGCTGAAACACCTGAGAATCCAAATAATATTTCTATTTTTGATGCTGAAACACAATCTGGTAATGAATCTGAACCTAGTGATAATGTTAATGATGATGTTCATGTTGGTGATCAACCTAGCAATGATAATGATATAGAAATTGAACCCGATGTTGATCTTGATAACCCACAATCAAAGAATCAACATTATGATAAGAAAGACTTTGTTGCTAGGAAACATGGTAAAGAAAGAGAACCATGGGTTTAGAAACCCATGTCTTTTCCTCCCAAACCATCCAAGAAAAAGGATGATGAGGATTTTGAGCGCTTTGCTGAAATGATTAGACCTATCTTTTTGCGTATACGATTAACTGATATGCTCAAAATGAATCCTTATGCTAAGTATATGAAAGAAATTGTTACTAATAAAAGAAAGATACCGGAAGCTGAGATTTCCACCATGCTTGCTAATTACACTTTTAAAGGTGGAATACCAAAGAAACTTGGAGATCCAGGAGTACCCACTATACCATGCTCCATTAAAAGAAACTATGTTAAAACTGCTTTATGTGATCTTGGAGCCGGTGTTAGTGTTATGCCTCTCTCTTTATATCGTAGACTTGATTTGAATAAGTTGACACCTACTAAAATATCTTTGCAAATGGCTGATAAATCAACTGCTATACCTGTCGGTATTTGTGAGGATGTGCCTGTTGTGGTTGCAAATGTTACTATTTTAATGGACTTTGTTATTCTTGATATTCCCGAGGACGATAGTATGTCTATTATTCTTGAAAGACCCTTTTTGAATACTGCAGGGGTTGTTATTGATTGCAACAAAGCAAATGTCATTTTTCATGTTAATGGTAATGAGCACATGGTACACTTTCCGAGGAAACAACCTCAAGTCCACAGTATCAATTCTATTGGAAAAATTCCATCGATTATTTTTGGAGGTTTTGAATTTCCTCTTCCTACTGTCAAGAAGAAATATGATATTCTAATTGTTGGGGATGTGCATATCCCCGTTGAGGTAACCTAGTGTTATTCGAAAATTCTCCGGTTCCATGTTATTCGGAATGAGTTTGTTAACAAGACTTGATCAACCTTGTTAATGGATTCGTTTTGATGATCATGAGATGGATGAATTTAGAAAACACATCTCTCTGTACCCTCCTTTCACTTTCTGTTATTTATATTAAATAAAGCAAAAATAGTAATTTCTGTCTGTTTCCTGATTATCCGTGCAATATAAAAATACCCCAAAAATAAAAGTTCTCCAAATGCCCTGAAATTTAAATATGATTTTTTGTGTAATATTTGAGAATATTTGGCACTGAGAACACAGCAGGGGGGCATCCACCTGACCACGAGGGTGGAGGGCGCGCCCTACCCCCCTGGGCGCGCCCCCTACCTCGTGGGCCCACGGTGGCCCTCCTCCACTTATTCATGCACCCACACACTCCTTCCTCCCACAAACACCATTATCCAGCTCAAATCCTAGTCCAAGCTCATTTTGCTGCCATTTTCGATCTCCTTGCTCAAAGCACCTCTCACAAAACTGCTTTGGGGGATTGTTCCTTGGTATGTGACTCCTCCATTGGTCCAATTAGTTTTTGTTCTAGTGCTTTATTCATTGCAAATTTGTGCTGCCTAGGTGACCCTGTTCTTGAGCTTTCATGTCAAATTTATGTGGTTCCAAGTAGTTTTGATGCATGATATAGGCTCTAGGCACTTGTAGGAGTAGTTGCTATCAATTTTGTTGAGTTTGGTTCACTTTTATTTGAAGTTACTAAAAATTTCATAAATTTTTCAGAGGGAGAAATATGCTTAGGAAAATGTACCAAGGTGGTTCTTCAAGGAATCAAGGACCTAGGCTTGCAATGCGTGATGCTAACAATGAGCCACCAAGGGACGCTCCAGTGCGGCCTTGTGAATGGCCTTCAGAGGACTTCATGGATCGAGCGGGAATTAAGGAAGAATTTAACGCATATTTGTGTAACACTGATCTTGTGAGCTTCGAGGAAGAAAAATGCCGTCAGTACCACTATCTCACTAGTTCCTTTGTGAGGAGGTTTGAATTTTCATCTTCACGTAATTCTCAAACTGTTCTATTTGATCTTTATGAAAATTCTTATACTATGGACTTAGATGATTTTACCACTGCTTGCAAACTTTCACAATGGGGTAGTGCTAGTGAACCTCGCAAATCTGAATTTAGAGATTTTCTCGCTAGTATAACTGTGCGAGAATCTAGAGATATAGCACAAGCTACCATAGGGAGCATTCATTTTCCTGCTATACATTATTTTGCTCTCTTTATAGGTAGATGCATTAATGGTAAAGATGAAGCATGTCACATGTGTGTCCCTGACCTTAGTATTCTTATGAGTGCTGTTTTAGGAGATAAATCTTATAATTTGGGATCCATTGTTGCACGTAGGTTGCATCTTAATAGATTTAATGGAGATTTCTTCGGTGGAATTTATGCAACCCGCATAGCTAATTTTCTTGGTATAACCATACGTGAGGATGATATTGAGTTGCCTCCTGCTTATTTGGATTATGAGGCTATGGTTCGTCATCAGTTTGTTGAGAGGAACGATCAGTTCCTCCAGTACCGACTAATCTTTGACAGACGACGCACCTATCACGTTGCTCTCCTTGCTTCTACTTTCTTTGATTTTCAGGCAAAGGGGAGATATTTTATAACCAGAGAGGAGGCGGAAGAGTATAAGAGGAGGGCTGAGATAGCTCGCCTCCAAGCTGCAGCCCACGATGCAATGATTGTTGCATCTCAGTACGACCCCAACTACAACTTTGGATATCCGCTAGGCCATCCGTGGCATTAGACCAACTTAGGCCAAAAGCCTAAGCTTGAGGGAGTACGTATTTCTCACCGACATTACATTTATGTCCACACACTCATTGCTAGATGTCGGTGCTCATACTTTTTCATTGTAATATCCATGCTAGTTTATCTCCTTTTTATGCTTCTTCTTGTGTGTTTGATAAACCTTAAGAAAAAAACAAAAAAATTAGTTGTAGCTTTTAATTAGTTTACTTTCATGCGTGTAGTAGTAATTAAAAAGAAAACCCAAAAAGATTTCCTGTTCTTCTTTTTGCTTGTTGGGAGCTTTCCCGTGTAAATAGTTTTATTTCTTTTCTTTTCTTTGGGGTCGACAGGAGAAGACCAAAATTAAATTGTTGAAGTGGCTTTTATATGCATTATTGTTGATCTGACAAAAGAGCCCATATTGCCTTGTCTTCTCCTGTTTATTGAATACTTGCAGATTCCAGCTTAGTCCAATGCACGTGCACTGTTATTATTATCCACATCGTTTGGTCGTGCAAGTGAAAGGCAATTATGACGATATATGATGGACTGATTGAGATGGGAGAAGCTGGTATGAACTCGACCTCTCTTGTTTTTGTAAATATGATTAGTTCATCGTTCCTGATTCAGCCTATTATGAATAAACATGTTTGCAATGACAACTAGAGATCATAGTTTTTGTGCCATGCTTAATTAGCCAGGAGCTTATAATGGTTTACCTTGCATGCCAACATGCTATTAAAATGGTTGTGATGTGATATGATAGGGTGGTATCCTCCTTTGAATGATTTAAGTAACTTGACTTGGCACATGTTCATGCATGTAGTTGAAACAAAATCAACATAGCCTTCACGATATTTATGTTCATGGTGGATTATGTCCTACTCATGCTTGCATTCGGTGTTGATTAATTTTAATGCATGTTCATGACTGTTGTCGCTCTCTAGCTGGTCGCTTCCCAGTCTTTTTCTAGCCTTCACATGTACTAAGCGGGAATACTGCTTGTGCATCCAACTCCATAAACCCCAAAGTTATTCCATATGAGTCCACCATACCTACCTATATACGGTATCTACCTGTCGTTCCAAGTAAATTTGTATGTGCCAAACTCTAAACCTTCAAATAGATATCCTGTTTTGTATGCTCGAATAGCTCATGTATCAACTAGGGTTTTCGTATCTTCCAAGTTAGGTGGGTTATTCTCAAGAGGAGTGGACTTCGCTCCTCACTCACGAGAAAATGGATGGTCACCGGGATGCCCGGTTCCATGCTTTATGCAAATCAAATCAAAATAACTGCAAACAGAACTCCCACTGGGACTCTTGTTAGTTGGAGGCACTCGTTGTTTCGAGCAAGCCATGGATTGATACTTGTTGGTGGAGGGGGAGTATAACTTTACCATTCTGTTTGGAAACCGCCTATAATGTGTGTAGCATGGAAGATATCGCCATATCTTGGTTGTTATGTTGACAATGAAAGTATACCGCTCAAAATATTATTCATCTCTATTTCAAAACCGAGCTCTGGCACCTCTACAAATCCCTGCTTCCCTCTGCGAAGGGCCTATCTATTTACTTTTATGTTGAGTCATCACCCTCTTATTAAAAAGCACCAGTTGGAGAGCACCACTATCATTTGCATTCATTACTGTTAGTTTACATTGAGTATGACTTGACTGGATCTCTTTTACTATGAATTACAATGTCTAGTCAGTCCTTGATCTTTAAAGGTGATCTACATTTATGTTTTGCGGTCTCAGAAAGGGCTAGCGAGATACCATCTTGTTATATCATATTATGATTGTTTTGAGAAAGTGTTGTCATCCGAGATTTATTATTATTGCTCGCTAGTTGATTATGCCATTGATATGAGTAAACATGAGACCTATGTGTTATTGTGAATATGGTTGGTTCATAATCTTTGCTGAAAACTTCAATGCAGGCTTTACATATTTACAACAACAAGAGCAAACAGAGTTTGTAAAAGTTTTTCTTTATCACTTTCAGTTTGTCAACTGAATTGCTTGAGGACAAGCAAAGGTTTAACCTTGGGGGAGTTGATACGTCTCCGTCGTATCTACTTTTCCAAACACTTTTGCCCTTGTTTTGGACTCTAACTTACATGATTTGAATGGAACTAATCCGGACTGACGATGTTTCGGCAGAATTGCCATGGTGTTATTTATATGCAAAAACAAAAGTTCTCGGAATGACCTGAAACTCCACGGAGCATATTTTGGAAATAATAAAAAATCCTGGCAAAAGATCAAGACCAAGGGGGCCACACCCTAGCCATGAGGGTGGGGGCGCGCCTGCCCCCTGGGCGCGCCCCCCTACCTCGTGGGCCCCCTGGAGCTCCACCGACCTCAACCTTGACTCCATATATTTGCGTTCGGGGAGAAAAAAAATAAAGAAGAATTCATCGAGTTTTACGATACGGAGCCGCCGCCAAGCCCTAAAACCTCTCGGGAGGGCTGATCTGGAGTTCGTTCGGGGCTCCGGAGAGGGGAATCCATCGCCATCGTCATTATCAACCATCCTCCATCACCAATTTCATGATGCTCACCGTCGTGTGTGAGTAATTCCATCGTAGGCTTGCTAGACGCTGATGGGTTGAATGAGATTTATCATGTAATCGAGTTAGTTTTGTTAGGGTTTGATCCCTAGTATCCACTATGTTCTGAGATTGATGTTGTTATGACTTTGCTATGCTTAATGCTTGTCACTAGGGCCCGAGTGCCATGATTTGAGATCTGAACCTATTATGTTTTCATGAATATATGTGAGTGTTGGAGATATGCCCTAGAGGCAATAATAAATTAGTTATTATTATATTTCCTTGTTCATGATAATCGTTTATTATCCATGCTAGAATTGTATTGATAGGAAACTCAGATACATGTGTGGATACATAGACAACACCATGTCCCTAGTAAGCCTCTAGTTGACTAGCTCGTTGATCAATAGATGGTTACGGTTTCCTAACCATGGACATTGGATATCATTGATAACGGGATCACATCATTAGGAGAATGATGTGATGGACAAAGACCCAATCCTAAGCCTAGCCCAAGATCATGTAGTTCGTATGCTAAAGCTTTTCTAATGTCAAGTATCATTTCCTTAGACCATGAGATTGTGCAACTCCCGGATACCA
>NC_041380.1:583283930-583296822 GCF_002162155.2 Triticum dicoccoides
TGGCGCCTCCCTCTCCCTCCCATGACACATCTCCCTCCTCCCGCAGCGCTTGGCGAAGCCCTGTTGGAATCCCGCTACTTCCACCACCACGCCGTCGTGCTGCTGGATCTCCATCAACCTCTCCTCCCCCCTTGCTGGATCAAGAAGGAGGAGACGTCGCTGCTCCATACATGTGTTGAACGCGGAGGTGCCGTCCATTCAGCGCTAGGATCATCGGTGATTTGGATCACGACGAGTACGACTCCATCAACCCCGTTCCCTTGAACGCTTCCGCGTGCGATCTACAAGGGTATGTAGATCCACTCCCTCGTTGCTAGATGACTCTATAGATTGATCTTGGTGACACGTAGGAAAATTTTGAATTATTGCTACGTTCCCCATCAGTGAGTTCTTGATCCTATCTTGCAAGTCTATAGTCACCTACTACGTGTTATGATCCAGCAACCCTGAAATGACAATAATCGGGACCACTCCCGGTGATGATCGTAGTTTGAGGAGTTCATGTATTCACTATGTGTTAATGCTTTGGTCCGGTACTCTATTAAAAGGAGGCCTTAATATCCCTTAGTTTCCACTAGGACCCCGCTGCCATGGGAGGGTAGGACAAAAGATGTCATGCAAGTTCTTTTCCATAAGCACGTATGACTATATTCGGAATACATGCCTACATTACATTGATGAATTGGAGCTAGTTCTGTGTCACCCTAGGTTATGACTGTTACATGATGAACCACATCCGGCATAATTCTCCATCATCGATCCATTGCCTACGAGCTTTCCATATATTGTTCTTCGCTTATTTACTTTTTCGTTATTATTGTTACAATCACTACAAAATACCAAAAACATTACTTTTGTTATCATTACCTTTTGCTACCGTTACCACTACTATCATATTACTTTGCTACTAAACACTTTGCTGCAGATATTAAGTTTTCAGGTGTGGTTGAATTGAGAACTCAGCTGCTAATACTTGAGAATATTCTTTGGCTCCCCTTGTGTCGAATCAATAAATTTAGGTTGAATACTCTACCCTCGAAAACTGTTGCGATCCCCTATACTTGTGGGTTATCAGTCACACATCCTCTCACTACTCCAGCCTGAGCACGCTTAAATTCTGGATTCTATTCCCCCCTCATTTCCAAGTCTGCACTCGTTGTTTTCCTGACTATAGTAAGATGTCAATCCTATTAACCCTCAGGAGTTTAGCTTGAGAATGAAGTCACACGTTCCATTGTTTGAGTTTGAAACTATTATTCTAAAAAATAATAATTATTTAGTAACACTAATATTTCTTGAGTAAGTAGTTTGACCATAGTTTGACCAGATTTGACCAAAATTCAAAAAAAATTGAAATAATTATTTAGTAACACTAATATTCTTGAATAATTATGTAGTAACACTAATATTCTTGAATAATTATGTAGTAACACTAATACTTCTTGAATAAGTAGTTTGACCATAGTTTGACCAGATTTAACCAAAATTCAAAAAAACTGAAATTTGAGCATATCTCTTTTTTCCTTTTGGAATTTGAGGATTCCAAAAATTTGCAAACAGACCGTAGGCCGTCAAAATCGGATGCAGATTTTTGTGCTGAACATTTTGATATATTATACGTTTTTTTCTGACATCGTATGCAAAAGTTATAGCTGTTTTACTTTTTCATGACATTTTTTTGCAAAACATGTCCAAATTTAAGTTTTTAAATTTTCCTAACTAGTAGATGTAGCAATATAACTACATCTCGAAGGATTTTATTTTTTGAAGCTTTTACCATTTTATTTTGTTTTTTTAACTGAATGGCGATACAGGGGGTAGAGTTTGAGAAATGGGCCCTTTAGTCCCGGTTTGAGATAAGAACCGGGACTAAAGGGTGCCCTTTAGTCCCGGTTCATATCTCAAACCGGGACTAAAGGTCTAATCTTTAGTCCCAGTTTGAGACACGAACCGGGACTAAAGGGTGCGATGCCCTTTTGTCCCGGTTCGTGTCTCAAACCGGAACTAAAGGGCCCATTTGAACCGGGACCAATGCCTTTAGCCGCTCGAATGCAACCGAGACTAATGTGTATATTGCGCTGTGACCAAAACCCTGTTTTCTACTAGTGACCATGTAGAAATTGTAGGATGGCTAGAATATTGCGTTGTTGTAGGCTATATTGATCTGACCCTCGTATGAGGTATATATAGAAGTACAACGTAGGAAGATGATTGAAGTACAAGGCAAGTCATTGTTGGTTTAAACCAAATCTATCTCTATCTCTTCTAATTCCTAACTAACATGTTTGTACTTCTAACAGTGGCCAGGTATATGTACTCGAAATCTGAATAGCAAGTAAAAAAGAATGGCGATCGATGAACTAAAATGCGTGAACCTCACAAGGAATTTAACTACGAAACAAACAAAGCTGCCTGCTGCCATCATGCTGATGTCATGGTGCCCAAGTTAGAAGTTGGACACTGCAATCGTGGTGAGAGCTAGCCATGTGATCAATGTGACTTTGTTGTCAGTAACTTGCACACAGAAAAAAACATTTCTAAAAAGAAGAGCTTATTTCCTTTTGAGATGAAGCCTAGCCAGTGACTTGCATCAAACCAAATGACTAATTCAGATTCAGATACGACGGATTCGAGAGTTAATTTGGATTTCAGGTGATGCTTGTATAATGTTGAAAACATCTCTGGACAACGTCATAAGTTGGGGGCACCGATACCCTCAAAAAAAAGTTGGGGGCACCGGCAAATGGACCCAAAAGGCCTAATTACTCAAACGGGCTGTCATCTAAAATTTTGTCACAAACACCACACGCTTCCCATGTCTGATCCCTAGCTCAAAAAACCTGCGAGAACCTTGCTATCCTCTCCTCAGCCACCTTTTAACCTACAGACAGAGACATGACACACCCCCATCGCCTATAAATAGCAGCCCCCGCAGCAAGAGAGACACCAACCAAACCCCCAGAGCCTCCCCAAGAGCAGCAAGAGAGACACCCCAGCACACCAGGCACACAAAGGCTAGCATTAGTACGAGTAGAACATCACATCACACCTGAAGATGTCTTCCGGGTCGTCGTCTCGGAGCACCTCCCCAAGCTCCGACTCGGAGTGAACCAAGAAAGAGAACAAGATGTTCGAGGAGGCGCTCGCCTACTATGGTGTGAGCGCCCCCAACCTCTGGGACAAGGTGGCCAGCGCCATGGGGGGCACCAAGTCTGCCCAGCAGGTGCGCCGCCACTTCCAGATCCTCCTCGACGACGTTGAAAGCATCGAGCACGGCCGCATCCCCTTCCCCAAGTACAAGACCCAGGGTTTTTGGACCTAAAAGGTATAACTCTCAACTAAAAACTGTACAGACATAGGATGCTCTGGTGTTAACAAGTTTTCAGTTGAACATAATTAAGCATAACAGTTGCTGCTGTATTTGTCTGCTTGCTGGGAAAAGTAGATGTTCAATGTCAAAGGCACAGCATGCAGGGGAATTTATGTATTTTTCTTTTTCTTTAGAGGTCACTTACCATCATGCATTCATGACGACTGACACCATTAACTCTCTATGAGCCCAATTGCTTAACTGCAGCCACCCTGGCCCAATTTATGGGTGGTTTAATCTTAGCACTACCAGACAATTTCCCTACTTCCAAAACAAAAAGCTAGGATGGAACTTGCAGTGTTACAAGGCTACTTCTTTTATAAATCTTTGGTAGATTTTGTGCAGATAGGCTTACAATCTCATGCCTACATACAACAGAAAGAAAGAAAGAAAGAAAGAACAAGATTCTTGTATTTGAGTATGAGAATTCAGATAGGCTTATAATTCAAGTGTTTTCTCAACTTTTCAGGATGAAGCAATGTAAGCTCCAGTGGACAGTGAGCAAAGTTGTACAAACTAGGTCTCTAAGAATGAGCTGATGTTCTAAGAGGAAGCAAAGCAATCATGAATTGGTTAGAATAACAGGAAAGAAAGTGGTATTATCGATTGTGTGTACAAAGTATTATTAGGTTATGTCCAAGGTTAAGTCTGTCTCTATGTTGTCGTAGATTCTCGTCTACATTCATGAACTGCATGTAGTTCATTATCCGCTTGAACCAAGTCGTCAAATAAAATGTCATGTAAACTCATGTGTTTGTGTTATTCCTTATTTGTAAGAAGTTGTACCTGTAGCATATTGTCGTCTCCAATATCTGGTTTAGCTGGCCACCATGTTTAATTTGGATTCCACAGGTTCAGAAAGCACACAGAATCCTTGTCACCATTACCTTCCTCCTTCCTAAAAGAGAAGTCACTAAACTTTATTCAAGAACCACAGGAGGAACCTAATGCCAGAATAATCTACAGTGGTATTACGGTAGAATCAAGAACAGTCCTTCAGATTGCCTAAGATATGATCATGACTCCATCAAAAAGAAGTTGCAAGTATTATTTCAAACACTGCAAAGTACAGTATAATCAAGTAGAACAGGCTGTATATATCAAGTCAAAGCTGAACAATTATAGAAGATCATGGAGCACAGGCATGGACATATGACGATTCCATATTGTTTCCAGCCATAAAAATTACACTCTTCTCTACAAGTAACATGACAGGATGAAACTAAACTTCATTGATAACAAGGCAGGACAAGTACATCAAGATAAAACCATATTAGCAACCATAGTGGGCACATAGACACACAAGTCACAGTGTCACACACTAATACTTCACTAATCCAAGCAGCATCTTCCACATTGTCATCTAAATTCACTGAAACAACTCTGGGGCAAATCATCCAATACCCCTACAACAAATACAAACTAGCATCACACACAAATGACACATACCTAGCTATGAGCTCACATTGCCCTTCATTGCCTTATTCGCCGTGGCACCGTTTCTCTACAGGAGGCACCACATGAACCTATGTGAAGAGGAGAAAGTCGGGCAGTCACCAATTCCTTTTCAGGGGAAAAGAAAGCTCGCTTTGAATCCCCAGCATTGCGACGCTCGCCATGCCAGGGAGACCACCCTGACCTAGATATTGATTCCCATCCCCTACCACTTGACCGGTGAGCGAATCTGGATCCCAAAGCATTTGGGCTCAAACAATTGGAATCTACCAGCCGATGATACAGTGACGGAATCCAGTCCGATCCAAGGCTACTTGGGAGTGGATTTTTCCTAACTGATTGCGCGCACAACCTGTATCCTTGCCGTCCATCCAGGGCGCTGTCCAATCAACCTGCCCCACCATGTTCTCAGCCATGCAGTGTATTCCCAGGACATGTGATATTCTGTTGTGTGTATATGAAGCCGTATTGCAGCAAATTCTAGATTCGTCACGAGGGATGCGCTGCTCATTATCTATGCAAGTCTAGATACAAATTATGTAACATTTGAAGAACTGACACGCATATGTTTAATCTGGTCGGTAATTCATAAGTCACAAAAAATGGTAGTAGTAACATTCATAAAAATGCCACTTTCTAGCAGAGTCGACATAGGGGCAAAAAATCAGAAAAGTTCTACTGAACTTGTGATAAAGTCCATAAATTGCCTTCATAAAGTTTTGTACTATTTTCATAACCTTCAAATTCACATGTACACAAAGTTATTCAAGGATTCATACAAACTGCCAGCTAGTTAAACATAAAGTTCTATTAACATCAATATGGCAAGAAAAAGCATTCTCTTTTACATACAACAATAAAGTTCTTCACCAATTTATACAAAGAGACCGCTTTGTAGAAACAAAGTTCTTTGTAAAAAGATAAAGTCCTTCATCAATTTTCAGCAAAGGACGATCCGGACATCCAAAAAGTTCTTGTACAAATCTGCCCAAAAAAATTCAATCTATGCTGAGAACTTGGAAATAAAGCATGTCTATACAAAGGGATTTCACCTGTCAGTGCAAACAAAATAAACTGCAGCTTATTTTATCAGAGAGCTGAAAGGTAGCCTTAACGCAGACAAAACTTTGTCCAGCTTGTAGTCAAATCCCAACAAACAATCAGAGGGCCTAAATTGTGCTAGCCTTTTTGTGGACACAAATCGATCAAGGTAGCCCATGCAAGTTCATCACAGAGAATACAAGACCAAGATTAAACGTGGTGGATCCATGTGCTACTAGATCCATCATGCAACAATCAATATTACACTGCTGCAAATAAATCCTAATCACCTTGAACTACAAATCCATTGGCAAACAAGAAGAGGCAATCCCAGCTCGTGAGCTTGAGGAGGAGGCACAAGACAGCCTGTTCGTCGCCGGATCTGGTGCCAGGAGACGTCGGGAGGCTTGGTGAGTGCGGACTTCCCAGATCCGCAGCGAGCTGGGTGACGGCGAGCGAGCCGGGACACCGCGAGGCACGCCGTGGTATGGAGGAGCTGATCTGGCCGGACGCCTCCAGATCGGGAGGGCCGCCGGCTGTGGGGGAGGGGACGGGAGGAGGACCGGCTGGATTCTCAGAGATAATGGGAGAGAGAGAGAGAGAGAATGGAGGCGTCGGGCAGTAGCCTAGGTACGTATTTGATTTGTATACCGGCCGGTGAAGGAGGAATATACTTTCCAGGCCTGGGTCCAGTGGGCCAGCCGGCTCGGATCCGCATGTAGCTTGTGCGGTCGCGATTGGCGTTGCGCGCGCAAAGGATTAGGAATCACCTTATTCGCGATATATAGGGATCAGTCATTCAAGCAGCTGGCAAACAAGATACCATATACCCACTAATGATGGCTCACACCCCAAAAGCATTCCCACTTTGCTCTACTTACCTTAGCTTAATATACTTTCTAAAAATGATGATGTTTGTAGTAGTAGCCAAGGATCTAGTTATGGAGAGAGGCAAGTTGACCATTTGCATAAATTCAGGCTGGCTATTCCCAAGCCTCAACATCACATGAATGAATTTTCTCCAAGAATAAAAAGCTAATTCTTCTGTGCAAGATAATGTATTCTGCACATCATGAGATGCCCCTCTCTTTTCATCATGAGATGTCGAGGAACACAACACTCTGTGTTCAAACTATACCAGCCCGCCAGGGAGCAACACATACGTTCCATAGAAACATGTTGGCTCCATCTGTATGACTAGCAGATATCCCTAAATTGGTTGCTTGATGATTTGTTAATCAGGTACTACAGCAATACTCGAATTAAAACAGCGGTGATACTATCATGTTTACAAATATAGGAATATATATGTCGTATATGTATATATGCATATATACTGCGATGCCGTTATTTGGAAATTAACCCGTGCATGAACGTGTCACTATAATGAACTGACAAAAACTGTCCCATACGAGAACAGAAATCTAAAGGAAAAATGAGTCTAGTTTACATGAACCCCAGCATCTTCCTGAAAAGCTTTGCTCCGATTGTTCGAAATATGAGGGGGGAATCATGCATCTTTGCTATGGCTTTTAGGCAGATATGATTCCTGGGGAGAGATCTCCGGTGGATGGATGGACCGGTCCACGCGTCCAAAGAATCAATCGCAAGTTGCGCCCGCCGCCCCCCGGTTCAGTGCATCCGATGCAACCACCAGGACTACGTGAGCATGCAGCAAGCAAGGGGCTGCAGGATGGCATTCTGTCAATTCCCTATCCAAGACCATTGGAGATAGAAAGATAGATATATTCCTTAAGTCCCTGGAGCCGGGGGGTGTTCATCGTCTCTTTGGGATCTGTTCGTCAACCGGGTGGTGGAGATTGCGTGGCATTCAAGGAATGGAGGTTCTTAGCCCACATCCCTGCATCTTTTCTCTCCCAAATGGATGGTGTCCCTAAACTAATGCATGGACAAGCAAAATTCGTTTTTGAACGAGGACAACACCCTGGACTTCTATCTCTCTGAATTTTGGGACCCCTTCCCGAACAATGCAAAAATATTTCTTTGCACGATTTCTCCATCATAAATATCCCATACAAAAGAGTCAAAAGGCTGTTTTGAGGAAAAACTTCTTAGGTACTCTAATGTAACAAAATATTCAGAGATACAGTTGGTAGCGCCATACTTAATCCATGGTTTCACAGCATTCCGGACATGGCAGTACCGCTGTTTTTAGATGAAATGGTGATCAGCTCAGATAGGCAATGAGGGTGCATGCATGTTGCATGATATGCTTGGCAGCATTGGATCAGAGGGGTTTCAGAAAACTGATGGAAAATGAGCATCGAGATCAGAGGTTTTTGGGTATGCGCACCTGTGCAGCTCTGTCGTTCTGAACAGGAGTATCACGTACCCTTCCCCCTGTGGGAGCCTTGAAGCCTATTGGCCGACCCATCATCCATGTCAGGATCACACGGCCGAGACATCGCCATGCATGGAGAGATGGATGCTCATGCTTCCGTTTGTGATGTGAGTAGAGCACGCAGCCTGTACGGCTGTATCCATTAACTGCGAAGACAGCTAGAAATGTGTGGTGTCAAAACGTTCAATTTGGAACCATGTGGAAGATGTGGCCAGGTATATGTATTTGAGAACTGAATAGCAAGTAAAAAGAATGGCGATCGATGTACTAAAATGCGTGAACTTCACAAGGAATTTTATTTTTTGAGACCAACTTCACAAGGAATTTAACTACGAAGCAAACAAAGCTGCCTGCCATCATGCTCATGCCATGGTGCCCAAGTTAGAAGTTGGACAGTACGGCAATCGTGGTGAGTTCTAGCCATGTGATCAATGTGACTTTGCTTTCTACTTGAGAGGAGACGCACGCATGATGTGCAAAGCGCCGAAAGCTTACCAGGTTTCTACTTGGAGCAAGGCCAGCTAGGTGTAATAGCTTAGCAGGGAGCCTGGGACCAATGGCCTGAGAGGGTGCATGCACTGAGCACCCGCCATCCTTTTACAAGTTTAATTTCGAAGCAGTAGTAGCTGTTGCGTACTGATGAACAGTTGTCAAATGCATGCAAGCTAGCTAGGACACATTGCAGAGATGACACCACCATTGCCATTTGTAAGTGGCCATGCATGCATGGGGTGCCCAGCCCAGCCCAGGTCACCTCCATCTACCTGAGAATATCTCGTGGAAACCGATGAAAACCATGTGAAAACTATGTTTCTGGAGTTTTGCAAAATTCTCAAAAAACTACTACCTCCGTCCGGGATTACAAGACCGGAGAGCCACCGCAGCTGGACCAAGGCACTTGCCCGATCCTTCGATCTTCTCACAAAAAGCTTCATCGGGAGTCTCCTCTACATGCATGCACCCAATGAATAGTCTGCATGCAGCACAGTACTTTTAATCCCCTGCCTGCATGCAACGCCTTGGCCAATCGTCTCGCGAACCAGCAGCGCTAATAATGCAAGCCGGCCTTTTAATCCCGTACAACCAACATTGGCTAGCTGGACCTACAATCCCGGACGGAGGTAGTGTACATGCTAATTTTCTATATGTAGGCATGTAAAATTTCAAGTTCAAGCACCGATTCATTTACTTCCCCAAAAAAACACAGCTTCATTTACGAGGAATAAAAATACGAATTCAGTAATGACTAATTCAGATTCAGATACGACGGATTTGAGAGTTAATTTGGATTTTAGGTGATGCTTGTATAATTTTGAAAACATCTCTGGACTACGTGATGAGTTGGGGGCAACGGCAAATGGACCCAAAAAGCCTAATTATTCAAACAGGCTGTCACCTAAAATTTTCATCGCAAACACCACACGCTTCGATCCCCATGTCTGATCCCTAGCCTCGAAAAACCTGCGAGAACCTTGCTATCCTCTCCTCAGCCACCTTTTAACCTACAGACAGAGACATGACACACCCCATGGCCTATAAATAGCAGCCCTCACAGCAAGAGAGACACCAACCAAACCACCAGAACCTTCCCAAGAGCAAACAACTTCCAGGAGCCCACACCCAGCATACCAGGCACACCAAAGCTAGTGTTAGTTCGAGTAGAACATCACATCTCACCTGAAGATGTCTTCTGGGTTGTTGTCGCGGAGCACCTCCCCGAGCTCGGACTCGGAGTGGAGCAAGAAGGAGAACAAGATGTTCGAGGAGGCGCTCGCCTACTACGGCGAGAGCGCCCCCAACCTCTGGGAGAAGGTGGCCAGCGCCATGGGGGGCACCAAGTCCGCCGAGGAGGTGCGCCGCCACTTCCAGATCCTTGTCGACGACGTCAACAGCATCGAGCACGGCCGCATCCCCTTCCCCAAGTACAAGACCCAGGGCTTCTGGACCTAAAAGGTATAACTCTCAAGTAAAAACTGTACAAACATAGGATGGTCTGATGTTAACAAGTTTTCAATGTCAAAGGCACAGCATGCAGGAGCATTTATGTATTTTTTTTATTTTTCTTTAGAGTTTACTTACCACCATGCATGCATGACGACTGGCACCATTAACTCTCTATGAGCCAAACTGCTTAACTGCAGCCACCCTGGCCCAATTTATCAGTGGTTTAATCTTACCACTATCAGACAATTTCCCCGCTTCCAAAACAAAAGCTTAGATGGATCTTGCAGTCTTACTAGGCTACTTTTTTTTTGTAGATTTGTGGTATATTTTGTGCAGACCCACAATTTACACACCCATTCTCCTAACCTCATGCCTACATAGAACAAAACAAAAGAAAGAAAGAACAAGTTTCTTTTATTTGAGTATCTGTATCTGTGTTCAGAGTTCAGATAAGCTTACAGTGCAAGTGTTTTTCTCAACTTTTCAGGATGAAGCAGTGTAAGCTCCAGTGGACAGTGAACAAAGATGTACAAAGTAGATCCCTAAGAAGCAAGAATGGACTGTTGTTCTAGAAGGAAGTAAG
Organism: Triticum dicoccoides; assembly: GCF_002162155.2. Lineage (NCBI taxonomy): Eukaryota > Viridiplantae > Streptophyta > Magnoliopsida > Poales > Poaceae > Triticum > Triticum dicoccoides. The sequence continues at coordinate 583,294,686 of NC_041380.1, forward strand.
GGAATCCAGCATTGGTAGAATAACAGGAAGGAAAGGAGCATTGTCTATTTGTGTGTACAAAAATTATTGTTAGGTCATGTCCAAGATTAAGTCTGCCTCAATGTCATTGTAGATTCTCGTCTACATTCATGAACTGTGTGTTTGTTCATTATCAGTAAACTGTCATGTAAACTCATGTATATGTGTTATTTCTAAGAAGTCGTACCTGTCGCATTTTGTTGCCTCCAATATCTGGTTTAGCTGGCCACCATGTTCAGTTTGGACTCCACAGGTTTAGAAAGCACACAGAATCATCGTCACCACTACCTTCCTACAAGAGAAGTCACTTTGTTCAAGAACCACAGGAAGAACCTAATGCCAGAATAATCTACATCTGAGCCCACCAATATTCTCTGTTAAGCATCATTGAATCGAGGTTGATATTACGGTAGAATCAAGAAAGTCCTGCAGATTGGCTAAGATACGATCATGATTCTGTCAAAAAAGGCTGTGTATATCAGTCAAGGCGGAACAATGATAGAAGATCATGGTGCACAGACATGGACATACAGCGATTCCATATATTTCCATTCAAAGAAATTTCCCTCTTTCTTTACAAGTATTAGGAGTTCAGGACATGATGAAACTAAATTTTATTGATAACAAGGCAGGACAAGTACATTAAGATACAATCATATTAGCAACCCTAATGTGCACATAGACACACACGTCACAACAATAAAAGCTTGAATAAAAGCTTGAATACAACAATACATACTAGCATCACCATCACACATTGATGACATGTACCTAGCTATGAGCTCGTGTTGTCCTTCACTTTCTTTGTCGCAGCGCCCTTGCTCTCCAGGAGGCACCACATGTACTTTGTGAAGAGAATAAAGCCGGGCGGTCACTATTTCCTTTTCAGGGGAAAAGAAAGCTCGCTTTGAATCCCCAGCATTGTGACGCCCACCAGAGAGATAGATCGCCCTGGACTGGATTCCGATTCCCAATCTTCTTCCGCAACTTGACCGGGGGAGAGAATCCGGATCCCAGAGCTTTTGGGCTCAACGATTTAGAAGCTGGCCAGCCGATGATGCAGCAGCGGCTACAGGGCAGAATCCAATCCAGGCTACTTGGCATCGATATATAGGGATCAGTCATTCAAAAAGCTGGCAAACAAGATACCATATACCAATTAACGATGTCTCAGACAGAGCCCAAAAGCATTCCCACTTTGCTCTGCTTACTTTAGCAATATACTTTGTGAAAGAAATGATGTTTATAGTACTAGCCAAGGTCCAAGGATCTACTTATGGAGAGAGGCAAGCTTCAACATCACATGAATGAATTTTCTCCAAGAATAAAAACATGTACATGTAGATAGAAAGTTTGTTCTTGTGTGCAAGATAATGTATTCTGCACAACATGAGATGCCCCCTCTCCTTTCATCCACCAATATGCCTTTTCAGTCGAGGGAGACAACACGGTGCGGTCAAACTAGCCTAGCCCGGCAGGGAGCAACACGCACGTTCCAAACAAACATGTTGGCTCCATCCGTACGACTAGACATCCCTACATTTATTGCTTGATGATTTATTAATCAAATAATACAGCAATGCTCAAATTGTAACAGTTAAATATAGGGATATGTTGTCTATGTACACTGGCGGAGCTATGTGTTGTGATGCAGGGGCCATGGCCCCCAGGCCCCAGCCCATGGATATTTTGTGAAGATACACTGTTTAGGATGGACAAATTAAGAGAAATAGAGTATTTGGCCTCTTCAGAAAATTATATTTGGCTATTTGCCCCCTCAGCAATCCCTCGTTAGCTCTGCCACTGTATATATGCATACATACTGTGATCCCGTTATTTGGAAGTTAACCCGGGCATGAACGTGTCACAATACTCAACTGACAAAACCTGTCCCATACGAGAATGGAAATCGAAAGGAAAATGCTCACAGAAATACATGAAAGGAGTCTAGTTTTCATCAGCTAGCATCTTCCTGAAATGCTTTGCTCCAGTTGTTTGAAATATGACGGGGAATCCTGCATCTTTGCTATGGCTTTTTACACAGATATGATTCTGGGGGAGAGATCTCCGGTGGATGGATGGACCGGTGCACACGCCCCAAGAATCAAACGCAAGTTGC
>NC_041380.1:583297171-583315844 GCF_002162155.2 Triticum dicoccoides
GCAAATCCCAGGACTATGTGAGCATGCAGCAGCAGGATGGCATTCTGTCAATTCCCTTTCCAAGGCCATTAGAGATGGAAAGATAGATATATTCCTTCGGACCCCAGAGCCCGAGGGTGCTCATCGTCTCTTTGGGATCTGTTTGTCGACCGGGTGCGGAGATCGCGCGACATGTAAAGAATGGAGGTTCTTAGCCCACATCCCTAAACTATTGCATGGACAAGCAAAATTCGTTTTTGAGCCAGGGCAACCCCCCGGACTTGTGTATCATCGATGGAGACGGACTGAAAGATTCAGAGGCATGCATAATTTGTTTTCTGAGACAATTGCACTATGCTTTGTGCTTTGGAAGTCTTTTTTTTTTGTGATTGAAAATGACTTTTGCGATTGAACATGAGGAAATTAAATATTACAATCTTCAGAGAGGAGATGCAAAACCGCAGTCGCCTGAGATATGTATAGTACTATTTTTTTAGATGAATTGGTAAGTGGTAACTCGCTCGGATAGGCTACGAGGGTGCATGATTGGTACTTAGAATTGGATTAGAGGGGTTTCAGAAAAATGATGGAAATGAGCACCGAGATCAGAAGTTTTTGGGTGTGCGCACCTGTGCATCTCTGTTTTGGATAGGAATAGCACGTACCCCTTCCTCTCGTGGGCGCCTTGCAGCCTATTGGCTGATACGCACGCCTTATGAAGAGCTCTCTGTCAACCCATGTCAGGATCACACACGGCCGAGACGTCACCATGCATCCAGAGATGAGATGCTTCTGTTGGTGCAGGCGGCATGCATCGATCCACGCTGCTTAGTTGCTACAGCAGCTCGCACTCTGTGTGAAAATGTCAAATTTGGAACCACGTACGTAGCAAGTAAACATGGTCAGGTATTTCAAAACTGAATACCAAAAAGGAAATACAGCGATCGACGCATGATTTTCACGAGGGATTTAGTTACGGAACGGAAAATTCGACGCTGAAAATTGCTAGCATCAAAGCTGCCATCGTGCAAAGCACCAAAGGCTTCACAGGTTTCTACTTGGAGCATAGACTAGCTAGCTGGTAATTTTTATAAGCTGGAAGCAATGGCCTGAGAAGGCGGATGCATCCAGTTTCTACAGCTATGATATTTAGAAGATGTGTATAATGTTGGATACAACTCCAGACGCCATGCGTTGGGAATGCCCTCATGCGCATCTGGGCCCAAAAAGTAATTACTTAGGGTGGCTGTCAGTGAACTGATGTCAGGTAAATTTTTCATCACACACAGCACAAACACAGGCTTTCTATGTCTCTAGCTCAGAAAACCTGCGAGAACCACCTTGTTATCCTCTCCTCAGCCACCTTTTAACCCACAGAAAGAGACATCTCGGACGTGGATTTTTAGAGCACCTGCACCCCAGCTCTGCTATCCTAGCCCTCCAATATCGCTTTAAGATCCGTGCGATACAACTAACTTTCTATATGAAATTTTCTCTTTTTTGTTTCTCTCATATACGACATATCTTGAAGTTCAAACCTATGCAGCATGGTAAAGCTTTCTAAGTAGAATCTAGGATAAATCTTTCAGATTTTGTTTGTCCGACATAAATACTAAAAATATGATTTTTTAATCAAACAAACGTATTTTGTATATTTATGTTCGGCCAAAAAATCTGAAAGATTTATCCTAGATTTTACTTAGAAAGCTTTGCCACGCTGCATAGGTTTGAACTTCAAGATATTTTCTGTGTGGGAGAAACAAAAAAGAGAAATGTACTTGTACGAATCGCAATGCGGGAAATGGATGGCTAGATAGAGATGGCCTGGTGCAGGTGCTCTATTATATATTTTCGGACACCCCCAGGGTCTATAAATACCAGCCCCAGCAGCAAAGAAAGACACCAAACAAAACCACACCACCAGAGCTTCTATTTGAGTATTTGTGTTCAGTGTTCAGTGTTCAGATTTGAGTATTTGTGTTCAGATTTGAGTATTTGTGTTCAGAGTTCAGAAAGACACCAAACAAAACCACACCACCAGAGCTTCTTAGCTTCTACTCCCTCCGTTCCGAATTACTTGTCTTGGATTTGTCTAGATACGGATGTATCTAGACTTATTTTAGTGCTAGATACCTCCGTATCTAGACAAATCTAAGACAAGTAATTCGGAACGGAGGGAGTATTTGAGTATTTGTGTTCAGTGTCCAAGAGCAAAGGACTTCCAGGAGCCCCCACCCCAGCACACCAGACACAAGAAAGCCAGCGTTAGTTTGAGTAGAGCATCAGATCTCACCTGAAGATGTCTTCTGGGTCGTCGTCTTGGAGCAACTCGCCGAGCTCAAACTCGGAGTGGAGCAAGAAGGAGAACAAGATGTTCGAGGAGGCGCTGGCCTACTACGGTGTGGGCGCCCCCAACCTTTGCGAGAAGGTGGCCAGCGCCATGGGGGGCACCAAGTCCACCGAGGAGGTGCGCCGCCACTTCCAGTTCCTCGTCGACGACGTCAACAGCATCGAGCACGGTCGCATCCCCTTCCCCAAGTACAAGACCCAAGGATTCTGGACCTAGTAGTAAGAGGTATAATTCTCAACAGACATAGGATGCTTTGCTTCTAACAAGTTTTCAGTTGAGCATAATTAAGCATAGCAGTTACTGCTGTATTTGTCTACTTCCTGGGAAAAGTATTCTACGCATGACTGTCATTAGCATAATAGATGTTTTTTAACTCAAAAGGCACAGCCTGCAGGGGTATTTATGTACTTTTGTTTTTCTTCAGAGGTAACTTCCCATCATGCATGCATGACGACCGGCACCATCAACTCTCTATGAGCCAAACTACTTAATTGCAGCCACCCTGGCCAAATTTATCGGTGTTTAATCTTAGCACAATTAGACAATTTCCCTACTATCCAAAACAAAAGCTTGGATGCATCTTCCTAACCTCATGCCTACATAGAACAAAACAAAAGAAAGAAAGAACAAGTCTCTTCTATTTAAGTATTTGTGTTTACAGTTCAGATAAGCTTACAGTGAAAATGCTTTATCAACTTTCCAGGACCAAGCAGTGTAAGAGCTCCAGTGGACAGTGAACAAAGTTGTACAAACTAGATCTCTAAGAAGTAAGAATGGACTGTTGTTCTAGGGGGAAGCAAAGCGATCCAGCATTTGGTTAGAATAACAGGAAGGAAAGTGGTATTGCGATTGTGTGTACAAAGTATGATTAGGTTATGTCCAAGTTTAAGTCTGTCTATGTTGTTGTAGATTCTCGTCTACATTCATGAACTGTGTGTCGTTCAATATCCCCTCGAACACTAGTGGTCAAGTAAACTGTCATGTAAATTCATGTATTTATGAAAAAAAATCATGTATTCATGTTATTTGTAAGAAGTCGTACCTGTAGCATTTTGTCGCCTACAATATCTGGTTTAGCTGGCCACCATGTTCAGTTTGGACTCCACAGGTTCAGAAAGCACACAGAATCCTTGTCACCACTACCTTCCTAAAAGAGAAGCCACTAAACTTTGTTCAAGAACCAGAGGAAGAACCTAATGCCAGAATAATCTACATCTGAGCCCACCAATATTCGCTGTTAAGCATCCTCGACTAGAGGCTGCGTTTTGATTTTCGGCCGAAAAAAACGAATTTCGGCCGAATTTCGGCCATCTCGCTAGGGCCCGATATATGGGCCTATCGGCCGAATAATTTGGCCCAGTTTGAATTTTTTTTGACCGGCCCAGCTTCCAGAGCCTTCCAGCTGAGACAAAACCACGAAAACGAAACAGCCAACCCTAGAATCGCTCGTTTCCTGTCCCTCCTCCTGTGTGCGGCGCCGCCGCTGCGCACAGGCCACATCTCCTCGCCCTCCTCCACATCTCCGGCCAAAGCGCTCACTTCTCCGGCCCTCCTCCACATCTCCTCGCCTCCACCCCATCCACTTCCTGTCCAAGACTGTGGCAACGGAGCTCGGCGGTTGCGGCCCTTCTCCAAGACTGCAGCGTGGTGCTCGGCGGCTGCGGCAACGGAGCTGATGGAGCGCGAGCCGACCAGTTCAACGGAGGCGGTAGCACGGGGCAGCGGCAGCAGCATGGAGGGCGTCCGCTTGACTGGAAAGGTACAAATGTTCTTGATGCAGTTTCAGTACGTGTATGCAGTTTCAGTCTTCAGCAATTTGTCTCGTCCAAGTACGTGTATGCAGTTTCAGTTCTTGAGCAATTTCAGATCGATGTTGCTTTGTTTCTTGGTTATAATCTGTGTCCGCTTGTGTTGCTTTAGATTTAGGAGAGGTCCCTGGTAAATGGCTCGGCAAATGCATATATCATACGGGGTTAAGAAAAAGTGAGTCTTGATGAGTTGAACGTACAGCAGTGAGATTATTAATCTGAAATATACATGCATCCGGTAGTCACCAAGGAGTCTCACAATGTTTTGGTTTGGTATATAATCTGAATCTGAAACACACATGCATCTGGTATTCACTAAGGATGCTCACGATCTGGTAATATTTATTTTGGTCCAACCAAAAAGTGGGTTACAAACGTTATTCTGAACATCCTAAAATATATAATCGTTCCGTAGATCTGGGTTGTGTGCTTGTTTTTGAGCTGTTGAGATGATGCTTGTGTGCAATATTAAAGTTTTTTTCATCACCTCCAACCACGGGCTTGGATGTTTGCAGAAGCATCTCATGTTTGCATTGATAATTTATTTAGATCTACAGTACGTCCAATAAAAATTCAGTTATGTTGTGTATTTAACTAAGTAGATGTTGACTGATGGTTAATTTCAATGTTCAGCGGTACCATTAAGTGATGGTTCTAGAACTAAGCTTCGCAGTATCTTTCTCAAGAATAGATTATAGTTTTTGACTTGTCTTTTTGGCAAACTAGAGCATCGGGTTGTATTTAAATTACTTATTCCTTAGTATCTAAACTAGAGCATTAAGCTGTACTGGTTTTGTTTATCATTCATATGAGGACACCCAAGTAAGCAAGGGTTTCTTCCCTAGTGACCTACTCTTCATAACTGACCGCTGTTCTTTTGTCATTGATTTTGAAGAGAAAGTATTTGTTGATAGTGAGAGTGAGGATAATGATGGGGTGAGTGAGGATGGGGAAGATGCTCCATCCATGCATGATCAGCAAGAGGCGCAAATGCAAGTGGAAAAAGAGACACAAATTCAAGTGGAAAAGGACGCACCACCAACAGATGGCAATTTGGAGACCCGTAGATCTGTACGGCTTGTGAAGAAGAAGACCAAGGGCGTCAACAGCCTATACCCGCTGCTTAGAAATCTGCTGGCAAGTATCTTCTTTCTAGTGTTTTATGATTCATGATAATTGCTTAGAAAATTTTAGTTACTTGGAGCTGCTAGTTTCTTAGATGTATAAACTTTCTATCCATGCCTAGCCTTCGTTGTCATGTTAAGCAATGTATTTATGTTGTCCTGAAATGTTACCACTTGACTATTGTTGCACTAGACACCTCCCTGTTAGTCCATTTTATTTCATTATGCACAAAGTGGAAGAAGAAAATTCTGATGTTGAACTACATCTATCCTGATCCTTTCTTTGTTTTCTCTATATGAACTAGAAATGCCACATGAAGAACTAAGGATATCAAGAAGCTTTTGGATGTATGCAAGCTTGGAGCTGCTGTTTATAGGTATATTAACCACTATATTTGTCCTGCAATATGTTTGAGCTTATGCATGAATTTTGATTCACATTTTTCATCGTGGATTTTCCTTCTGTATGACAATTGACAAATGGCTAGTCCAAGCCAACAGTGGGCTGTTTGTGTCTATGTTGCTTTCTTTGTATCCTTAGAGTTTTGTTGTGCTGGAGTAAAAACCGTAAACTAGAATTCATCATTCTAGTATATGGAGGCATTTAACCTTTGCTCCTGAAGCTTTTTGGTGAATAAAAAACTATATTGCTGTAGTAGATTTGTTATTTGATTCATGAGCATGCATAAATTTGACTATTGTTCTACTAGCCACTTGTCCTGTTAGTCCATTTTATTTTTAATGCACAAAGTGGCAGAAAATAATTCTGATGCAGAACTACCTCCATCCTGACCCTTCCTCTGTTTTCTCTAAACCAGAAATGACACTTGAAGAATAACCAAGGATATCAAGAAGCTTTTGGATGTAGGCAAGCTTGGAGCTGCTGTTTCAATGTCATGCTTTGATAGTTGTCTTTTGGAGCTGTTGTTTCTATGTGTAATACTTTAAGTCTGTTGGCTGTACCGGACTATTTAAACTCTGAACTATGCTGTGATGGTTGAACTGATGTTGGACTGTTAAGGGTTATGTTGGAGGCCACTTTATAACTAATGTGTGCCTGTTATGTTGGACAGATGCAGTTTTATTAATTCCTAAAGCTTATTTGCTGAAATTTACATGATCAAACCTGATGGTTGTTGCGCTGCTATATTTATGGCCTGTTTTATTTCAAATCTTGTTTGAATTTCGGCCGAATTTCGGTCAAATTTTGGCCAAATTTTCAAATTTTGATTTTGAAATTTCGTCCGAGATTTTGCCGAAAAATTTAAAATTCCTGAAATTCGCCCATTTCGGCCAAGGACGAAAAAAAACACAAACCGAAAATCAAAACACAGACTAGAGGTTGGTATTATGGTAGAATCAAGAACAGTCCTGCAGATTGGTTAAGAGCCTGAGATACAATCATGATTCCATCAAAAACAAGTTGCGAGTACTAAGTAGAGTATAATCAAGCTCAGCAGACTGTATATATGAGTCAAGGCTGAAACAATGATATAAGATCAATGTGCACAGACATGGACATACGGGAGTTCCATATGTTTCCACCAACAGAAATTTCCCTCTTCTCTACAAGTATCAGGACAAGATGAAATTAAATTTTGTTGATAACAAGGCAGGACAAGTACATCAAGATACAACCATATTAGCAACAACAATGTGCACATAGACACACAAGTCATAAGGTTCCCCAAAATACTTCACTAATCTAAGCAGCATCTGCCACATTCTCATCTAAATTTAATAAAAGCTTGAATACAATAATACATAATAAGCATCACCATCACACATTGATGACATGTACCTAGCTATGAGCTCGCATTGCCCTTCACTTTCTTTGCCGCGGCGTCCTTGCTTCCAGGAGGCACCACATGTACCTTGTGAAGAGGAGAAAGCCAAGCGGTCACCATTTCCTTTTCAGGGGAAAAGAAAGCTTCCTTTGAATCCCCAGCATCATGACGCCCGCCAGAGAGATAGATCGCCCTGGACTGGATTCCAATTCCCGATCTCCTCCAGCAACTTGACCAAGGGAGAGAATCCAGATCCCAGAGCTCTTGGGCTTAAAGATTTGGAATCTAGCCAGCCGATGATGTAGTGACGGCCGCAGGGCGGAATCCAATCCAGGCTACTTGGCAACGATAGATAGGGAGCAGTCATTCAAAGCTGGCAAACAAGATACCATATACCAACTAACGATGGCTCAGACAGAGCCCAAAAGCATTCCTACTTTGCTCTGCTTACTTTATACTCCCTCTGATCCATATTAATTGTCGCTGATTTAGTACAACTTTGTACTAAATCAGCGGCAATTAATATGGATCGGAGGGAGTAATGTACTTTGTGAAAGAGATGATGTTTGTAGTACTAACCAAGGATCTAGTTATGGGGAGAGGCAAGTTGACCGTTCATATAAATTCAGACTGGCTATTCCCAAGCCTCAACATCACATGAATGAATTTTGTCCAAGAATAAAAACACATACATGTAGATAGAAAGTTCTTGTGTACAAGATAACGTATTCTGCACAGCATGAGATGCCCCCTCACCTTTTATCTACCTATCTGCCTTTTCAGTCGAGGGAGACAACACTGTGTGGTCAAACTAGCCGCCCGCCAGGGAGCAACACATTGCGTTCCAAACAAACGTGGTGGCTCATCTGTACGGCTAGAAATCCCAACATTGCTTGCTTGATGATTTATTAATCAGATACTACAGCAATACTCGAATTGTAACAATGATTATATCAAATACTATCATGTTTAATAATATAGGAATATGTCATATATGTATATACGCATACGTACTGCGATGCCATTATTTGGAAGTTAACCCGTGCATGAACGTGTCACAGACTCACAGTACTGAACTGACAAAACCTGTCCCTTATAAGAACGGAAATCTAAAGGAAAATGCTCGCAGAAATACATGAAATGAGTCTAGTTTGCATGAGCTTAGCGTTTTCCTGAAAATCTTTGCTCCGATTGTGCGAAATATGACGGGGAATCCTGCATCTTTCCCATGGCTTTGACACAGATATGATTCCAGTGGGAGAGATCTCCGATGGACGGATGGTGGACCAGTCCACACGCCCGCAAGAATCAAAGCAAGTTGTGCCCGCCGCCCTGGTCCAGTGCATCCGATGCAAATCCCAGGACTCCGTGAGCAAGGAGCCAGGAGCAGGATTGCATTCTGCCAATTCCCTTTCCAAGGCCATTGGAGATGGAAAGATACACATATAGAGATAGATATATTCGTTTGGTCCCCGGACCCAGAGGGTGTTCATCGTCTCTTTGGAATCTGTTCGTCGACCGGGTGGCAGAGATGGCGTGGCATGTAAAGAATGGAGGCTCTTAGCCCACATCCCTGCCACCTTTTCTCTCTCAAATGGATGAATCAATCATGGTGCTCCCTAAACTAATGCATGGACAAGCAAAACACTATCTCTGAACAATGCAGAAATATTTCTTTAGACGATTTCTCTATCGTTGTTATGAAAACCTAAGATACTCCACCACTGATAATGTAATAAAGATTCAGAGATGCTCAATCCATGCTTTAATTCACAGTTTTCTGGGGCATGGTAGAACTACCTTTAGGTGAAATGGTGGGTAGCTCAGATAGGCTACTAGGATGCATTCATGACATGCTTGTGTAGCATTCGAGAGGGGTTTCAGAAAACTAATGGAAATGAGCATCAAGATGACAGGTTTTTGGGTTATACACCTTGACAGCTCTGTTCTCCTGTGAGCACCTTGCAGCCTATTGGACGATGTGCACGCCTTAAAAGGAGCTCTCTGCCGATCCATGTCAGCACACACACACAGCTGAGATATCGCCATGCGTCCAGAGATACATGCATGCTTCCGTTGGTGATGTGAGCAGAGCACGCAGCATCCATCCATCCATGCTGCGTAATGGCCACAGCTGGTGCCGTGTGTAAAAGTGTTTCTGGAACCAAGAAGCATATGTGTGGTCAGGTATTTCAAAAGTGAATACCAAAAATAAAATATAGGGATCAACGTGTGATTTTCATGAGGAAATTAGTTACGCGACGTAAAATTCAATAATAAAAAAATAACAAAGCTGCATGCCGTCATTAGCAAAACACGGAAGAAATAAGTATCCAATCAACATGTTTTTTCGTGAACCGTGAACAAACTGCATGAAACAAAGCCGAACCACGTATTCAGATTCAGATACGACGAATTCGAGAGTTGATTTCTACAGCTATAAAATATCGAGACTAGATGAATGCCTGCCCTGATGCGCATCTGGACGGACCCAAAAGGCTTAATTACTCAAACAGGCTGTCACTTAAAATTTTCATCACACACACCACAAGCTTCCTTCCCATGTCTGATCCCGAGCTCGAAAGACCTGCGAGAACCTTGTTGTCCTCTCCACAGCCACCTTTTAACCCACAGAGAGAGACATGACACACGCCCAGCGCCTATAAATAGCAGCCCCAGCAGCAAAGAGAGACACCAAACCAAACCACCAGAGCTTCTCCAAGACATCAGATACAAGAAGCTAGCAATTAGCTCAGTAGAATCTCACCGGGGAAGCTTTACCTCCACCAAAGGATGTCTTCTGGGTCATCGTCTCGGAGCACCTCGCCGAGCTCTGACTCGGAGTGGAGCAAGAAGGAGAACAAGATGTTTGAGGAGGCACTGGCCTACTACGGCGAGGGCGCCCCCAACCTCTGGGAGAAGGTAGCCAGCGCCATGGGGGGCACCAAGTCCGCCGAGGAGGTGCGCCGCCACTTCCAGATCCTCATCGATGACGTCAACAACATCGAGTACGGCCGCATCCCCTTCCCCAAGTACAAGACCCAAGGATTCTGGACCTGAAAGGTATAATTCTCAACAGAGATAGGATGCATTGCTTCTAACAAGTTTTCAGTTGGAGCATAAGCATAGCAGTTTTTTTGTGGCATCATAAGCATAGCAGTTACTACTGTATTAAAGTATTTTTTCTTTTTCTTTAGAAGTTACTTACCACCAAGCATGCATGACAACTGGCACCATGAACTAACTGTCCAGCTATGAGCCAAAACTGCTTAATTAAAGCCACCCTGGCCCAATTTATTGGTGGTTTAATCTTAGAACAACTAGATGATGCCCCGCACGTAGTTGCCGGAATATTTGCAAGATTTTGGTTATATGGAACATGAATATTTGAAATAATAGTTTTTAAAATTATATAAGAATTAAATTTAATACCATAATAGAATGAAATTTTACATGCATGCATGTTTGCATGTTGAAGTGGATTTTTAATATGCATAGTTGCATGTTGAGGTGGGCCTTTCCTATGCATGTTGAATGATGAGGTGGCATGCTTGCATGTTGAGAGAAATATGTTAGTGGGGCTAGCTATTTAGATATAGAAGATAGAAGATAAGACAATTTCCTTGCTTCCAAAACAAAAACTTGAATGGATCTTGCAGTCTTTCTCCCCTTGTACTTTCAGCTTGCAAGGCTATTTCTATTATAGATTTTTGCACAAGATCTAGCAGAAATCTATAACAGAAATAGCCTTGCAAGCTGAAAGTACAAGGGGAGAAAGACTGCAAGATCCATTCAAAGTGCAGCTCCACACTGTCTATACACCCATTCCATTCTGAAAGACCCAACCTCATGCCTAAATAGAATAAACAGGAAAGAACAAGCCTCTTATATTTGAGTATCTGTATTTGTGTTCAGAGCAGATAAGCTTACAGTGCAAGTGTTTTCTCAACTTTTCAGGATGAAGCAGTGTAAGCTCCAGTGGGCAGTGAACAAAGGTGTACAAACTAGATCTCTAAGAAGTGAGAATGGACTATTGTTCTAGGAGGAAGCAAGGGAAACCAGCATTTTGTTAGAATAACAGGAAGGAAATGAGTATTGTCTATTGTGTGTACAAAGTATTGTTAGGTCATGTCCAAGGTCAAGTCTGTCTATATGTTGTTGTAGATTCTCGTCTACATTCATGATCCGTGTGTTGTTCATTATCCCTTCAAATAAAGTCGTCAAGCAAGCTGTCATGTAAACTCATGTATTAGTGTTATTTGTAAAAAGTTGTATCTGTGGCATTTTGTCGCCTCCAAAATCTGGTTTAGCTGGCCACAATGTTCAGTTTGGACTACAAAGGTTCAGAAAGCACACAGAATCCATGTCACCACTACCTTCCCAAAAGAGAAGTCACTAAACTTTGTTCAAGAACCAGAAGAACCTAATGCCAGAATAATCTACATCTGATCCCACCAATAATTCTCTGTTAAGCATCATTTAATCGAGGGTGGTATCACGGTAGAATCAAGAACAGTCGTGCAGATTGGCTAAGATACGATCATGATTCCGTCAGAAAAGAATAAAGAGTATCATTCCAGAAATTGGAAGTAGAGTATAATCAAATTCAATAGGCTGTGTATATCAAGTCAAGGCTGAACAATGATAGAAGATTACAGTGCACGGACATGGACATATGGCGATTCCATGTTTCCAACCACAAAAATTTCCCTTTCTCTAAAAGTATCAGAACAGGATGAAACTAAATTTTATTGATTACAAGACAGGACAAGTACAACAAGACACAACCTTGTTAGCAACCATAATGTGCACATAGACACACAAGTCACAATGTCACAAAATGACACTTCACTAATCCAGGTAGCATCTGCCACATTGACATCTAAATTTAACAGCTTGAGTACAACAAATACATACAAGCATCACCATCACACATAAATGACACGTACCTAGCTATGAGCTCGCATTGCCATTCTTCACCTTCTTCGCCGCGGTGCCCTTGCTCCCTAGGAGGCACCACATGTACCATGTGAAGAGGAGAAAGCCGGGAGGTCACTACTTCCTTTTCAGGGAAAAAGAATGCTCACTTTGAATCCCCAGCATTAAAACGCCAGCCAAAGAGATAGATCGCCCTGGACTGGATTCCGATTCCCAATCTCCTCCAGCAACTTGACCGGGGAAGAGAATCCGGATCCTAGAGCTTTAGGCTCAAAGATTTGGAATCTGGCTAGCCGACGATGCAGTGATGGCCACAGTGTGGAATCCAATCCAGGCTACTTGGCAACGACAGATAGGGATCAGTCATTCAAGCAGCTGGCAAACAAGATACCATATACTCCCTCTGTAAACAAATACAAGACGTTTAAGATCACTAAAGTAGTGACCTAAAACGTCTTATATTTGTTTACAGAGGGAGTACCGACTAATGATGGTTCAGACAGAGCCCAAAAGCATTCCCACTTTACTCTGCTTACCTTAGCTTAATATACTTTGTGAAAAAGATGATGCTTGTAGTACTAGACAAGGATCAAGTTATGGACAGAGGCAAGTTGACCGTTCGTATAAATTCAGGCTGGCTATTCCCAAGCCTCAACATCACATGAATGAATTTTCTCCAAGAATAAAAACACATACATGTAGATAGAAAGTTACTTCTTGTGTGCAAGATAACGTATTTTGCACAAAGTGAGATGCGCCCTCTCCTTTTATCTACCTATCTGCCTTTTCATTCGAGAGAGACAACACTGTGGTCAAACTAGCCTAGCCCGCCAGTAAGCAACACTTGCATTCCAAACAAAGGTGTTGGCTCCATTGGTTGCTTGATGATTTATTAATCAGATATTACAGCATTACTTGAAATGTAACACCGGTTATATCAGATACCATCATGTTGAAAATTATAGGAATATGTCGTCTATGTATATATGCATACCTACTGTGATTCCATTATTTGGAAGTTAACCCATGCATGAACGTGTTACAATACTGAACTGACAAAATTTGTCCCGTATGAGAATAGAAATTTAAAGGAAAATGCTCGCAGAAATACATGCAATGAGTCTAGTTTACATGAGCTAGCATCTTCCTCAAAAGCTTTGCTCCGATTGTTCGAAATATGATGGGGAATCCAGCATCTTTGCTATGGGTTTTACGCAGATATGATTCCGGGGGATAGATCTCCGGTGGATGGATGGACCGGTCCACACGCCCCAAGAATCAAAAGCAAGTTGCGCCCGCCGCCCCCTGTTCAGTGCATCCGATGCAAACCCCAGGACTCCATGAGCATGCAGCAAGCAAGGAGCAGCTGGATGGCATTCTGTCAATTCCCTTTCCAACGCCACTGGAAATGGAAAAGATGATAGATATATTCCTTCGGTCCCCGGAGCCCGCCAGGGGTGTTCATCGTCTCTTTGGGATCTGTTTGTCGACCGGGTGGCGGAGATCACACGACATGTAAAGAATGGAGGTTCTTAGCCCACATCCCTGCATCTCTTTCTCTCCCAAATGGATGAATCAATCATGGTGCTCCCTACACTAATGCATGGACAAGCAAAATTCGTTTTTGAACGAGGGCAACCCCCCGGACTTCTCTATCATCGATGGCGATGGAATGAAAGATGCAGAGGCATGCTTCATGCTTTGAAAGTCTTTTTTTTACAATTGAACATGAGTTTCATCTATTAGAGGAAATATTACAATCTTTAGAGAGGATACCCAAAACCGCAGTCAGCGGAGATATGTATAGTACTACTTTTTTAGATGAATTTGTAATTGACTCGGATAGCATCTGAGGGTGCACACTTGGTATGTAGCATTGGATTAGAGGGGTTTCAGGAAAATGCTGGAAATGAGCATCGAGATCAGAGGTTTTTGGGTATGCGCACCTGTCCATCAATACCACGTATCCCCTGCTCCCGCGGGCGCCTTGCAGCCTATTGGCTGAGACGCATGCCTTACGATGAGCACTCTGCCGATCCATGTTAGCATCACACACGGCCGAGGGAGGCATCGCCATGCATCCAGAGATGGATGCTTCCGTTGGTGAGCAGAGCACGCAGGTGGCATGCATCGATCCACGCTGCCTAATTGCTACAGCAGCTTGCAATCTGTGTCAAAATGTTAAATTTGGAACCAGGTAGCAAGCACACATGGTCAGATATTTCAAAACTGAATACCAAAAAGGAAATATATCAATTGACGCATGATTTCCATGAGGGATTTAGTTACGGAACAAAAAATTCGACGCCAAAAATTGCTGACAACAAAGCTGCAATCATACCCATGCGGCGATGCCATGGTGGAGAAGTTAAAAAGTTTTTTTTCAAACTTGGTGGAGAAGTTAAAAGTTGAACACGGCAAACATAGTGAGAGACATGTGAGCAAGCACCAAAGGCTTCACAGGTCTCTACTTGGAGCAAAGGCCATCTAGCTGGCAGTTTTTACTTAGCTGGAAGCAATGGCCTGAGAGGGCGCACACATCCAGTTTCTATAGCTATAATATCCAGATGATGTGTATAATGTTGGATACAAATCCAGACGTCATGCGTCGGGAATGCCCTCATGTGCATCTGGGCCAAAAAAGCTTAATTACTTAAGGAGGCTGTCAGTGAAGTGATGCCACTTAAATTTTTCATCACGCACAACACGGGCTTTCTATGTCTTTAACTCAAAAAACCTGAGGGAACCTTGTTGACATCTCCCAAGCCACCTTCTAAGTTTAAACCCACAGAGAGAGACATGAAACACCCCCAGGGCCTATAAATAGCAGCCCTTGCAGTAGAGACAACAACAAAACCACCAGAGCTTCTCCAAGAGCAAAGGACTTCCAGGAGCCAACATACTAGATACAGAAAGCATTAGCTCAGTAGAATCCCACAAGGGAAGCTTTACCTGCTCCAAGGATGTCCTCACCGAGCTCGAAGTCAGAGTGGAGCAAGAAGGAGAACAAGATGTTTGAGGAGGCACTCGCCTACTACGGCGTGGGAGCCCCCAACCTCTGGGAGAAGGTGGCCAGCGCCATGGGGGGCACCAAGTCCGCCGAGGAGGTGCGCCGCCACTTCCAGTTCCTCGTTGACGACGTCAAGAACATCGAGCACGGACGCATCCCCTTCCCCAAGTACAAGACCCAGGGCTTCTGGACCTAAAAGGTATAATTCTCAACCAAAAACTGCACAGACATTAGATGCTCTGCTTCTAGTAGCAAGTTTCAGTTGAGCGTAAGCATACCAATTACTGCTTTATTTGTCTACTTGGTGGGACCGTGTCGTTACCATAGATGTTTTAACTCAAGGCACAGCATGCAGGGGTATTCATGTATTTTCATTTTTCTTTAGAGGTTTACCACCATGCATACATGATGACTGACACCATGAACTCTATGAGCCAAACTTCTTAATTGCAGCCATCCTTTGGCACTTAGCCAAAGGATTGTGGTCCAATCCATCGGTGGTTTAATCCTAGCTACACTATCAGAAAAATCTCCCTACTTCTAAAACAAAAACTTGGATGGATCTTGCAGTCTTTATCTCCATGTGCTTTCAGTTTGCAGTGAGATCAACATAAGTACGCCTTAGATACAGGACTATCTTACTACAGATTTTTGCTACATTTTGTGCAACTCCACACTATCTACACACACATTCACCTATCCTCATGACTACATAGAACAAAAAAGAAGAAAGAAAGAACAAGCCTCCACACTATTTGAGTATCTGCATTTGTGTTCAGAGTTCAGATAAGCTTACAGCGCAGGTGTCTTCATGTTTTCAGGATGAAGCAGTGTAAACTCCAGTGGACAGTGAACAAAGTTGTACAAACTAGATCTCTTAAGAATGGACTGATGCTATAGGGGTGTGCAAGGCAATTCAGCATTGATTAGAATAGCAGGAAGAAAAGGAGTTGTATATTGTGTGTACAAAGTATTTATTAGGTTATGTCCAAGGTTAAGTCTCTATGTTGCTGTAGATTATCATCTAGATTCATGAACTGCATGTTGTTCATTATCCCCTCAAACCAAGTCGTCAACTAAACCATCATGTAAACTCATGTATTTGTGGTATTTGTAAGAAGTCGTACCTGTAGCATTTTGTCGCCCCCAAGATCTGGTTTAGCTGGCCACCATGTTCAATTTGGACTCCACAGGTCCAAAAAGCACACAGAATCCTTGTCACCACTACCTTCCTAAAAGAGAGGTCACTAAACTTTGTTCAAGAACCACAGGAAGAACCTAATGCCAGAATAATCGACATCTGAGCCCACCAATATTCGCTGTTAAGCATCGTAGAATCTAGGGCGGTATTACGGTAGAATCAAGAACAGTCCTGCAGATTGGCTAAGATACGATCATGATTCTGTCAAAAAAGAAGTTTAACGAGTATCATTCCAGAAATTGGAAGTGTCAACAGGCTGTATATATATCAAGTCAAGGCTGAACAATGATACAAGATTACAGTGCACAGACATGGACATACGGCAATTCCATATCATTTCCAGCCATAAAAATTCCCCTCTTCTCTACAAGTATCAGAACAGGATGAAACTAAATTTTATTGATAACAAGGCAGGACAAGTACACCAAGATACAACCATCAAGATAACAAGGCAAGACACACAAGTCACAATGTCACACGATGATGCTTCATTAATCCAGGCACCATCTGCCACATTGCCATCTACTAAAGTTAACAGCTTGAGTACAACAAATACATACTAGCATCACCCACAGATGACACATACCTAGCTAGGAGCTCGCATTGCCCTTCTTCGCCTTCTTCACCGCGGCGCCCTTGCTCTCGAGGAGACGCCACATGTACCAGGCGCCGACCGACCGGTACGGGCGCCAGCGCTCGCACAATGCGGCCATCTCCTCCGGCTTGGGCAGCGCCTTGAGCTTGTACAGCTCCTGCACGCCCTTGCGCACGCCAAGGTCGCCGGACGGCAGCACATCGGGGCGGTGCAGCGAGAAGATCATGAACATGTGGACAGTCCACTCGCCGATGCCCTTCACCCTGGTGAGCTGGGCGAGGAGCGCGTCCTCGCCCATGGCGGCGACGGAGGACTCGGAGAGGTCCCCGGCCTCGAACCTGGCGGCCAGGTCGTGGAGGTAGGCGGCCTTGCGGCCGGAGACGCCGATGGCGCGCAGGTCGGCGGCGGCGAGGGCGAGCACGGCGGCGGGGCTCACCGCGCCGTCGGCGGCGGAGGGGAGGAGCGCGAGGAAGCGGGCGTAGATGGCGGCGGCGGCGGAGGTGGCGAGCTGCTGGTAGAGGATGGAGCGCGCGAGGGAGTGGAAGGCGGGGAGGGAGGGGGAGGATGTGAAGGCGGGCGCGTCGGTGGAGGCGATGACCTCGGAGAGGAGCGGGTCGGCGGCCGCGAGGTGGCGCAGCGCCGCCGCGAGCTCGCCCGGGGCGGACAGCGCGGGCAGCACCGGAGTGGGCGGCGCCGGTGGCGGCACAGTGGCTACGGCGAGGGGTTTGGCTTTGCCTGGTGGCGTCTTGACGATCTTGCGGGAGCGGAAGGAGATCCTGGCGGTAGCGGTGGAGGTGCCGTAGGCGGAGGGGCGGGGCGTCGCCGCCGACCTGGTCTTGGCCATTGCGCTCGGTGGTGGTGGACGGCGGCGTGGACCGTGGAATGGGGACTGGGGAGGGAAGCGGTTGGCTGTGTAGTGTGTGGGCCTTAGTGGCCCATCAAAATGTCGGGCTGTGCGAAGCTTCTTTGGGCTAGCCTGTCTAGCAACTTTAGCCCAATTCTCCTAGTCAAATACAGTAACCCCCGAGTTCAAAAACCATTACTGGTAACGCGTGCGGGTGAGAAAGTGACAACGGTTCAATTGCAGTCTCTTCATCGAAGTCTTTGAAGTACTTCTTGAAGTAGAGATTGATACCGCGAAGGAGTTTTCAAGGGAATTCATTGTAAATTCTTAGTTATAGGAGTTACTTTGTTTTTTTTATCTTAGTTTCAAATCAGTCCACATGTAATTGTTATGAGTATGGATAAAGTTATAGGTGTTTCTCAAAGAAAAAAAGTACCCAGAGTTTCCTCCCATAAAAACATTTCTGAGAAAAGAAAAAAAGAGAAAAGAAAAACTCCCCGCCCCCTTCTATCATAGCCAATGTGTCGGATCAGACGTTGTGGCACCTACATCGCTTGCCTCATCTCAAGTCTCGTCATCAGTGATGGGAAAGGACGATAACCCATCTTCAGTGTCTTCTGTACACTTCTTCATTGCGATGAACGATTGGAGAAGCTCGAATGAAGGTTCCTTGCAATCTTCCCTACAGTGACGATCATGCTCACAGACCGTGCTAGTTGGAATTCTTACCTTCAAAGGGGTGGGAGAGAAGGGCTCGAACCTGATGCCCATTGACCATTCATATGGATTACGAATAAGACATATTCACGGCTTTCTTTGGCATGTTTTCGGGAATCGTCAGCTAGACCCCATGTATTCGTCCACTAGTTATCACTAGTAAAAAACAGGGCTTTGGTCACAGGGCAATATTCACATTAGTCCCGGTTCAGTCACAAATCGGGGCTAATATGAGCATTGGTCCCGGTTCATGCGGCTAAGGCATTAGTCCTGGGTTCACTAGTCCCGGTTTGAGACACGAATCGGGACTAAAGGGTGCG
>NC_041380.1:583316038-583377819 GCF_002162155.2 Triticum dicoccoides
AATCAAAAGAAAATGATAAAAACTTCAAAAAATAAAATCCTTTGAGAGATAGTTATATTACTACATCTACTAGTTAGGAAAATTTAAAAACTTAAATTTGGACATGTTTTGCAAAAAATGTAGGGAAAATGTAAAACGGCTGTAACTTTTGCATACGATGTCGGAAAAAAAGTATAATATATCAAAATGTTCAGAACGAAAATCCGCACTCTATTGGATATGGTGCGATCTATGATGTCACTCATTGATTTACCGCTATCATTTTGGGGATACGCTCTAGAGACAGCTACATTCACTTTAAATAGGGCACCGTCTAAATCCGTTGAGACGACACCGTATGAATTATGGTTTGGGAAGAAACCTAAGCTGTCGTTTCTAAAATTTTGGGGATGCGATGCTTATGTCAAGAAACTTCAACCTGAAAAGCTCGAACCCAAGTCGAAAAAATGTGTCTTCATAGGATACCCTAAGGAAACCATTGGGTATACCTTCTACCTCAGATCCAAAGGCAAGATCTTTGTTGCCAAGAACGGGTCCTTTCTGGAGAAAGAGTTTCTCTCGAGAGAAGTAAGTGGGAGGAAAGTAGAACTCGATGAAGTACTGCCTCTTGAACCGGAAAGTAGCGCAGCTCAGGAAGATGTTCATGTGGTGCCTGCACCGACTAGAGAGGAAGTTAATGATGATGATCAAGGTACTTCGGATCAAGTTGCTACTGAACTTCGAAGGTCCACAAGGACACGTTCCACACCAGAATGGTATGGCAACCCTGTCCTGGAAATTATGTTGTTAGACAACGGTGAACCTTCGAGCTATGAAGAAGCAATGGTGGGCTCAGATTCCAACAAATGGCTTGAAGCCATGCAATCCGAGAGAGGATCCATGTATGAAAACAAAGTATGGACTTTGACAGACTTGCCCGATGATCGGCGAGCGATAGAGAATAAATTGATCTTTAAGAAGAAGACGGACGCGGATGGTAATGTTACCATCTATAAGGCTTGACTTGTCGCTAAGGGTTATCGACAAGTTCAAGGGGTTGACTACGATGAGACCTTCTCACCCGTAGCGAAGCTGAAGTCCATCCGAATCATGTTAGCAATTATCGCATACTATGATTATGAGATATGACAAATGGACGTCAAAACGGCATTCCTTAACGGCTTTCTTAAGGAAGAATTGTATATGATGCAGCCGGAAGGTTTTGTCGATCCTAAGAATGCTAACAAGGTATGCAAGCTCCAGCGCTCCATCTATGGGCTGGTGCAAGCATCTCGGACTTGGAACATTCGCTTTAATGAAATGATCAAAGCGTTTGGGTTTATGCAGACTTATGGAGAAGCCTGTGTTTACAAGAAAGTGAGTGGGAGCTCTGTAGCATTTCTCATATTATATATGGATGACATACTTTTGATGGGAAATAATATAGAACTTTTGGACAGTATTAAGGCTTACATGAATAAGTGTTTTTCAATGAAGGACCTTGGAGAAGCTGCTTACATATTAGGCATCAAGATCTATAGAGATAGATCGAGACGCCTCATAGGTCTTTCACAAAGCACATACCTTGATAAGATATTGAAGAAGTTCAATATGGATCAGTCCAAGAAGGGGTTCTTGCCTGTGTTGCAAGGTATGAAATTAAGCTCAGCTCAATGTCCGACCACGGCAGAAGATAGAGAAAAGATGAGTGTCGTCCCCTATGCCTCAGCCATAGGGTCTATCATGTATGCCATGCTGTGTACCAGACCTGATGTAAACCTTGTCGTGAGTTTGGTAGGAAGGTACCAAAGTAATCCCGACATGAAACACTGGACAGCGGTCAAGAACATCCTGAAGTACCTGAAAAGGACTAAGGATATGTTTCTCCTATATGGAGGTGACGAGGAGCTCGTCATAAAGGGTAACGTCGACGCTAGCTTCGACACAGATCTGGATGACTCTAAGTCACAAACCGGATACGTGTATATTTTGAATGGTGGGGCAGTAAGCTGGTGCAGTTGCAAGCAAAGCGTCGTGGCGGGATCTACATGTGAAGCGGAGTACATGGCAGCCTCGAAAGCAGCGCATGAAGCAATCTGGATGAAGGAGTTCATCACCGACCTAGGAGTCATACCCAATGCGTCGAGGCCGATCACTCTCTTCTGTGACAACACTGGAGCTATTGCCCTTGCCAAGGAGCCCAGGTTTCACAAGAGGACCAGGCACATCAAGCACCGCTTCAACTCCATTCGTGAAAATGTTCAAGATGGAGACATAGATATTTGCAAAGTACATACGGATCTGAATGTCGCAGATCCGTTGACTAAACCTCTTCCGTGAGCAAAACATGATCAACACCAGAACTCTATGGGTGTTCGATTCATCACAATGTAACTATATTATTGACTCTAGTGCAAGTGGGAGACTGTTGGAAATATGCCCTAGAGGCAATAATAAAATGATTATTATTATATTTCCTTGTTCATGATAATTGTCTATTATTCATGCTATAATTGTGTTATCCGGAAATCATAATACATGTGTGAATACATAGACCATAACATGTCCCTAGTGAGCCTCTAGTTAACTAGCTCGTTGATCAACATATAGTCATGGTTTCCTGACTATGGACATTGGATGTCATTGATAACAGGATCACATCATTAGGAGAATGATATGATGGACAAGACCCAATCCTAAGCATAACACAAGATCGTATAGTTCGTTTGCTAGAGCTTTTCCAATGTCAAGTATCATTTCCTTAGACCATGAGATCGTGTAACTCCCGGATGCCGTAGGAGTGCTTTGGGTGTACCAAATGTCACAACGTAACTTGGTGACTATAAAGGTATACTACAGGTATCCCCGAAAGTATCTGTTGGGTTGACACGGATCGAGACTAGAATTTGTCACTCCGTATGACGGAGAGGTATCTCTGGGCCCACTCGGTAACGCATCATCATAATGAGCTCAATGTGACCAAGTGTTTGGTCACGAGATCATGCATTACGGTACGAGTAAAGTGACTTGCCGGTAATGAGATTGAACGAGGTATTGGGATACCGACGATCGAATCTCGGGCAAGTAACGTACCGATTGACAAAGGGAATTGAATACGGGATTGATTGAATCCTCGACATCGTGGTTCATCCGATGAGATCATCGTGAAACATGTGGGAGCCAACATGGGTATCCAGATCCCGCTATTGGTTATTAACCAAAGAGTCGTCTCGGTCATGTCTGCGTGTCTCCCGAACCCGTAGGGTCTACACACTTAAGGTTCGGTGATGCTAGGGTTGTAGAGATATTAGTATGCGGTAATCCGAAAGTTGTTCGGAGTCTCGGATGAGATCCCGGACGTCACGAGGAGTTCCGGAATGGTCCGGAGGTGAAGATTTATATATAGGAAGTTCAGTTTCGGCCATCGGGAAAGTTTCGAGAGTAATCGGTATTGTACCGGGACCACCGGAAGGGTCCCGGGGGTCCACCGGGTGGGGCCACCTATCCTGGAGGGCCCCATGGGCTGAAGTGGGAGGGGAACCAGCCCCTGGTGGGCTGGTGCACCCCCATGGGCCTCCCCCTGCGCCTAGGGTTGGAAACCCTATGGATGGGGGGCGCCCCACCTGACTTGGGGGGCAAGTCCCCCCTTGGACGCCGCCCCCCTTGGAGTTGGGATCTCCTAGGGCCGGCGCCCCCCTAGGGGCCCTATATATAGTGGGGGAGGGAGGGCAGCCGCACCCAAGTCCCTGGCACCTCCCTCTCCCCTCGTAACACCTCTCCCTCTCGTTGGAGCTTGGCGAAGCCCTTCCGAGATCACCGCTGCTTCCACCACCACGCCGTCGTGCTGCTGGATCTCCATCAACCTCTTCTTCCCCTTGCTGGATCAAGAAGGAGGAGACGTCTTCCCCAACCGTACGTGTGTTGAACGCGGAGGTGTCGTCCGTTCGGCGCTCGGTCCTCGGTGATTTGGATCACGACGAGTACGACTCCATCAACCCCGTTCTCTTGAACGCTTCCGCTCGCGATCTACAAGGGTATGTAGATGCACTCCCCTCTCCCTCGTTGCTAGATGACTCCATAGATTGGTCTTGGTGATGCGTAGAAAATTTTAAAATTCTGCTACGTTCCCCAACAATAATTATTTCATTTTTTTGAATTTTGGTCAAATCTGGTCAAACTGTGGTCAAACTATGGTCAAACTACTTATTCAAGAAATATTAGTGTTACTAAATAATTATTTTTTAAATAATAGTTTCAAACTCAAACAGTGAAACGTGTGACTTCATGCTCAAGCTAAACTCCTGAGGGTTAATACGATTGACATCTTACTATTGTCAGGAAAACAATAAGTGCAGACTTGGAAACGAGGGGGGATAGAATCCGAAAGTTAAGCGTGCTCAGGCTGAAGTAGTAAGAGGATGAGTGACCGTCCGGGAAGTTAGATGATTTGAAATGATGAGGGGTGATTAGAGATTAGAGGTTAAATTAAGTAGTGATGAGGGTGATTAGAGATTAGAGGTTAGAATAATTCAGAAATTTGAAAATCGGAAAAAAAAATCAAAAACAAATTCAAAATTCAAAAAAAAATAAAATTTCCTTTAGTCCCGGTTGGTGTAACCAACCGGGACTAAAGGTGGACCTCCAGACAGTGGCCACATGGAGGGCCTTTAGTCCCGGTTGATGTAAGAACTGGGACTAAAGGGGAAGGCTTTAATAACGACCCTTTAGTCCCGATTCAGGAACCGGGACTGAAGGCCCTTATGAACCGGGACTAAAGGCCCTTATTCTACTAATGTATGAAGAAAATGGTTTGCCCTTTCCGTGGCTTTCGACAATGAAGATGTGACAACAGGAAGATGTCACCAAATAGATATTGGACAGATTACCATGTAAACATGAGAGCCGAGTAAAAAGTTACAATGTTGTTTGTACACATGCAACATAATCTTTCTACTACGAGAGCATCTATTTTGAGAGGTCAATAGTCAAAAGTTACGAAAAAAAGGTTCCCCTACTTTATATTATAAAGCAACAGCCCAAGTATCCAACAAGTCGGTTCAAAGTACAATCAAGTCTTAAATCATCGATGGGGGCATAACAAGACAAGCCCCAAACAAAAAAAAAAGAAGCTAATCTGGCTCGGGAGTTTAAAATGTCAACTAGCCGTCTTCAGGCAACTGAGTTTTTTTGTGTGTTTCGGACGATTTCCGTGGAGACGAATGTTGATGGATGCGGGAGTAGATTGCCGCGGCCGGAAAAATTAAGGGGATTAGAAAGATGGCAGAGGCGGCTTGGTGGCATGCGTCGAGAACACCTGCGTGGGTGCAGGGAAGCGGATGGTCAGGCCGATGACGGTGGACAGGTCGGCAGGATGGCGGGCAACCGAAGAGAGAAAAATGCAGGATGGCGGGCAACCGAAGAGAGAAAAAAGAAAGAAAGCCACGGAGAAATCAATAGACCCAGGTTTCTTTTTTCAGAACGAATTTCTTTATAAGTTTTCAGAATGATTAAACGATCCCAAACTTCTCCCAGAATCGCCCCCCTCCCCAGCTTCTCCCAGAATCACTACTCCATATATTTTTTACAATCCTAGCTAATTAGACCTTAACTAGATAGGATTGTAAAAAAAATATGGAGCAGCGATTCTGGGAGAAGCTGGGGAGAGGGGTGATTCTGGGAGAATCGCTGAAAAGAACTGGCCCTGAACAGCTGGTTGGATACCGTACCCAGAAACAGCAAGAGAGACAAATCTATAGCTCATTTATTTTTGTCGGCTGAGGACAAAACTAGACAAGGCGACCATGTTCTCCAGCTCACACAAGAATTGTCTATTCTTTCCGCTGTCCTGTTGCTCCTCTTGTCTTATCCAATCTTGTCACTCGGGGCAAAAGGCACAAATTTCACAAACTAAATTATTTTTCAAAATATTTCACTCAACTGATCCTTAATGTGCAGCGCCTAACACTCAGGCGCCGCACAGACAGCTAGGCGCTGCACTACACAGTGCCGCGCCTAGGTGTAAGGAGCTGCAGAAAAGGATCAGCGGTGTAAAATATTTTTTAAAACAGTTTTGTTTGTGAAATACTTTCGCTCTAATGTCAAATTTGTCAATTTTGCCTTCACTCGCCACCCCCTCGCGGTGGCTGGTGGGACAGGAGACATTGTGACTGTTCTAACTGCCCAGGACACCATGAACCCATGATCCGCGACCTTGGCCTCGCCATCTCCCAGACCTAAAGTGTCCAGCTAGCTTCGTGTGTGCGACTGTGAGCATGATGTGCGGTTCTCGCCAATCGACTCGTTGTCCAAAGTGGGGGCCATCGCCAGCGGGGAGATGTCCGAGCATATTGGCCGGAAAAGTGGTGAGAAATTTGGACAATTTTCTCCTTCTAGCTAGTACGGTATTTACTTGCAAAAATTTAGAGTTAACCTTAATTAGTCAGCTCATGAGTTAGCTAAAAAAAGTCAGCTCGTGAGTTTTTCTTTTTTGCAAGAGAAATTTTCAATCTATTCGTCAATCATGGGTACAGAGAACACAAGAGGTAATAAAAATACAACTAGATCTATGGACCACCTAGCGACGACTATAAGCACTGGAGCGAGCCGAAGGCGCGCCGCCGTCATCGCCCCTCCATCACCAGAGCCGGGCAAACCTTGTTGTAGTAGACAGTCGGAAAGTCGTTGTGCTAAGGTCCCAAAGGATCAGCGCACCAGAGCAGCAACCATCACCGATGAAGAGAGTTGTAGATCGGAAAAATCAAACCTGGAACCACACGAATGAAGACGAACAAAACTAGATCCAAATAAATCCACCGAAGACCAGGACTGACCGAATCCCATGAGATCCGACAGAGACACACCTCCACACATGCTCCGACAACGCTATTCGCACCATCGGGACGGGGATAAAACGTGGGAGACATTATTGCTACCGAGGGACATTGCCACCGCCATACAGCCCTAACTGAGATGTTCAACCTAGCAAAAACAAGAATGGGGTCCCTCCCGCCGGCGGGGGGCTGAGATCCTCCGCACCTCCACAGGCCAAAGGCCATCGGAGCCGGGGCGGATCGGCGGCGATGCCGACGAGAGGAGGAAGGAGACTTTTCTTGGGGTGTAATTAATCAGGCCAGCTCGTGAGTTGCTTAGTTAGTATTGTGTGGCATTTGATATGACAGAGGAGAGGAGTTTTTTTTTCCTTTTTTTTGAGAAAAGATGAGAGGAGTTGGTAATGAAGAAAATGTGTTGGTGAAGTGTTCCCGTGTTTTTTCCAAGAAAAAAGAAAAAAACAGTGGAAGGCTCCTTGGCCATTGCATTGAGTGATGCACATGACATTATTAATTAAGTATTACTAAGTTGGTCATCTGAGCTATGTTCAGTAGAGTTCAAAAATTATCTATACCTACTATTAAAGGGAGGTGATATTTTTGGTTTCGTCCCGTTTCGTTTGGTCACGCTTCAATTAATTTCACATACGCTATTTAGTTTCTACTTGCCACCCGTTTTGGCCCAACGGAGGAAGCCCATCTGGCGGTGCACGTGGCGCAGGTCCGGAGAGCACACAAAAAAAATTGTCAATGGGAGGGTTTGATTCATAACCTGCCAATCAGCCATACACAGTTTGTCCAACTAACCTAACTAGAGATATGAGAGGTTTTTTTTTCTCCCGCTGTAACGCACGAGCCTTTTGCTAATATATTGCAATATATGGCTACCCGAAGGGCAAAGAGAAAGAGAAAAAATGAGCCTCCTGCATCACAATTCCCACTACTAAGCCATCAACCAAATCGGTTGAATAAATTTTGAGTGAACATCTCCTATCGTTTTCATCCAATGACCGTGGGCGCCCGCTCCTCCTCCCTCGGAAGTAACGGTAACATATGGGTCTAGCTTATCACCATGAAGGAAACCTTCAAAAAAAATGGAGCTTTCGTTCTGTCAAATATACAATCATTGCGAGTGTTCTTCATGAAGAAAATCCAACCATTTTGATCATGTCACTTGCTTTGCGACCACAATAATTAACTAAGCTAAAGTTCCACTCTTTTACTAAGCGATGGTTTTTTTTCGAGAAAATACTAAGCGATGGTTAATTGTGCTGCCATGCGAGTCACACATTGTCTTTCCTTGGTGTTTAGTGTGAAAATAGATGAGATGATGGTTTGGTTTTCTGGTACTAGTACATCAAACCGACGAGGACCGACCAGAGGACATATGTGAGCATTAATGCCCCTTGTGAATTGGAATGTACTTAAGGAAGACACGTCTTTTGGACCAAGACAACTCAAGACGTTGTCAAAGATGATAGATGACAGATGGCCCAGGCGATGGTGCCATCGTGAGTGAGTTGGCTTGACAAATGCGAACAAGGCTGACCTATGATGACGTGAGCTTCTTCCATAGATGGGATAGAGACTACCCTCACTGCCCCCTCAAGAACCTTCCTTGAAGGTAGATCCTTAACCAAAAAAATCCACTAGGGAAAAGTACAGTTGAGATATTGTTACCACTAGTGAGACAATGTGCACACAGAAGGCTCTTTTGAGCTTGAGGGACATGGAGAACATTATGTAAAGCAAGAGGTTGACCGTGCGGGCATATGAGTATGATATGTACCAATGTGGGAAATTGTCATGCCAGACCTGTTGGTCGCATGGACTTGAACCTTGCCGTTGTAGACCTCCGGGGCGTTGAGCTTTTTTCTATCTCCTTGGTGATGTGATCGGTGGCTCCATGATCTACGTAGCATGCCAGATCATAAGTTTGATGGTCGATGTTGATGTTGTTGGTGAAGTGAGGATCTTCCCCTTGATAGGTCTCATTGTGCCGGTCGTAGCACTAGTACGCGCGGGAGGGGGGGAGGGATTCTTGCCATTGATTTGGCATTCCATCGACCGATTTGTTGGAGTTGCCGCTGAAGTAGTGGTCATTGTGCTTGGGAGGTGCATTCCTTCTGCCGGCAAGACCTCACGCATTGTCGTCGCCCTAGTTAGGAGTACCCCTGCGCCCCTTGATTCTCATGGCCACCTCCTTGGTTCTTGTAGCCATCGCGACCACCACCATTGTTGTGTCTGCGGCCATAATTGTTTTCGTCGTTCCCGCATCCAGTGGAGATTTAGTAGCTGGTGTCGTACGCCTCTTGTAGAGTCTCATAGTTCAGCATATGAGAGTAAAGATTGGCTAGTGTGATCTCATCAGGTTCCTTCAGGTTGATGGAGATGGTGAGGGCCTCGTACAACTGATCGAGACATGCCAAAAGATGGATCATCAGCTCATCATCGGTGATGGAGATTCCAGTGGTTGTCAGCTAGTCTCCAGAGGACTTGACATGGTCATAGTAGTCGGCCATGTTGAGATCATTCATTTGGATCAACACCAATTGCTTTTGGATCCAAGCGACTCATGTATGAGATTGGGAGGAAAGCACCCTCTTTACCGCGATGCACACCGCAACGGAGGAGCCAAGACCGAACGTCCATGATGACACATTTGAGGCTACAATGTTGAGAGGAGCACAAAGAGGATTAGTTGGTCCTGTGTGTACTACACCATGTAGGCGGAGTTGGCCCCCATTGGAGCTCCAGTTGCATCTATTCATGTGCGACCTTTGCCAGTGCAGAGAACAATCCATCAACATAGCCATGGAGCTGGTGGCCGTGAATGATGGGGACAACCTATGCTTTCCATGGAAGATGGTTGCCACGACTTAGTTTGACAATGACCATCCACACCATCGCCGGTGTCATGATGTAGCCAGATGCAGAGGAGCCGTGCAAACACTGAGATGGCAGTGTTGTGTGTCGTGCCGGAGTTTTGCTTCCGGAGGGCGAGCATGGTGTTGGAGGCGGGAGATGGTGAGATCCTACTGAAGGTGGCATCGTAAGTCGTTGTCCAGATCGTGCGAGGCTCCGATGCCATGTGAAAATACTCCCTCCATCCTTTAAAGGATGTACTTTCAACTTTGTTGGAGGGTCAAACTATTTCAAAGTTTGATCGAGTTTGTGCAAAAATATATCGATTTTTGTGAAACCAAATAGGTATATGATGAGAATATATTTTTATCATGAATCTAATGCTACTAATTTGATGACATAAATGTTGGTGTATTATGATATAAATACGGCTAAACATAAAAAAGTTTGACTTTTCAACAAAGGTTTTTTTGCATGACTTTTCAACAAAGTTGAAAGTACACTATTTCAGAAATGAAGGGAGTAGACGACGCGATAGTTCCATGCATCAAACCAAATGCAAACTCTCTCTATGTGTATAGTGGAGGGCTAGGGTCGCGTGCAGAGATCGGATCGCTAACCACATGCAAATTACAAATTTACGATACAATACAGGTATAAGATTTACACAAGTTGATACTCAACACATGTGGCACAGTTGGAGAAGCAAGCGCGTGATGTGGACACGTAGTATTATAACGTCGACGCGCCTATGAACCGGCTGGATACCCAGAAACAGCAGGAGAGACAAATCTGGCCCATTTATTTCCGTTGGCCGAGTACAAAACTGGATTATTCTCCAGCTCAGACACGGCTTGTCCCAAATCCGCCACCAACTTCCGGCTGACCTCTTCTTCCCACTGTCGCTCTTGCTCCTCCCGTCGTCTCCCTCCGATCTTGTCGCCACTATCCCCTCGCGCCTAGCTTCGTTTGGCTTGGCGATGAACGGCGGCGGGGGAGACGAGAGCGGCAGCGACCATGAGGGCAGCGGCACGCGGAAGCCGCTGCTGCTCAAGAACACGGGCAGCTGGTACAGGATGGTGGGGTCGTCGTCGCGGCAGATAGTCGGCGCCTCGTCCATGGCCGTGCTGCGCGAGTCCCACGTCTCGGCGCTCCTCTGCACGCTCATCGTCGCGCTCGGCCCCATCCAGTTCGGCTTCACCTGCGGCTTCTCCTCCCCCACCCAGGACGCCATGATCCGCGACCTCGGCCTCTCCATCTCCCAGGTCCTTTTTTGGAGCCTCCATGCTTGCTCTGTTTTGACTTCTACTTCTTGGAGTAAAAATGTTGATTAGCTTCGTGTGTGCGCGAGCGTGCTCTGCAGTTCTCGGCGTTCGGCTCGCTGTCCAACGTCGGCGCCATGGTGGGGGCCATCGCCAGCGGGCAGATGGCCGAGCACATTGGCCGGAAAGGGGTGAGAAGTTTCGACCATTTTTCTCCCTTTGACTACTACTTAAGCCAGAGTTAGGACTTGACCTTCTACAATTTGTCTCGAATCTCGTGAGCTACTTAATTAGTTGCGTGCGACACTCTAAATTTGGAGCTGGTGTTGCAATATTTTTGCAGATGAAGTATATAGTGAGAAAAGTTCAGGCTTCTGTTTTACTCCACTGAACTGAAGTTACATTCTTTTATATACTCTAATAATGTGCTTGCATCTGACTGAATTTCAGTCGTTGATGATCGCAGCGATTCCGAATATCATCGGTTGGCTCGCCATCTCCTTTGCCAATGTATGACATGACACGATGCGCCCACATGTTTTCCAAGCTTACTTCCACAACCTTTTCCTTCATGCTTATGTTTCATCTACAGGACTCGTCGTTTCTCTATATGGGACGGTTGCTCGAAGGATTTGGTGTTGGCGTCATATCATATACGGTTCGTATAGAGCATCTTCGGTGCATGCTTATTTTGTGCCTAGGACATGCTTTCAGATTTTGAGTACTCACCTGGTTAAAAAAATGTTCAGGAAAGATAGATCAACTGATATGTCGATATATTGGATGCAGAATGGTCAATAGTTCATACAAAATTTATATTACTGTCGATGCATTATTGGACTAGTTAATAGTTACAACACTAACTGTTATGTATGAATTGTGTGATGCCATCATACCAGGTGCCTGTATACATAGCAGAGATATCTCCTCAGAGCACAAGAGGAGCCCTTGGCTCTGTGAACCAGGTACGCCGCCTATTTTCACTAGTCACAAGTACATGGATTGTTCATGTCAAACTCACCGTGCAGTTGTTCATTATGTAGTTGTCTATCACCCTTGGTATCTTCTTGGCCTATGTGCTAGGCATGTTTGTTCCTTGGAGGTTGCTGGCAGTACTAGGTAATGCAACTAATAAACACCTATCATATTACTGCAGTTTGGTATTGCTGTTACCATTTTGCAGTTAATTTCTGATACCCTGTTTTTGTAAGAATTTTCATTAATTTCTGACACCCGGCTTCTGATGCAAATCTCTGTCATCCATTCTTGTAGGGACCTTGCCTTGTACATTGTTGATTCCTGGTCTATTCTTCATCCCGGAGTCTCCAAGATGGCTGGTGTGTACATGCTCAAGTTCGATATATGAAGCAGAGCATCACTCTGAAATCTGTAATGACATTCTTTTTATGCATCTGTCTTCAGGCAAAGATGAACTTGACGGATGATTTCGAGACTTCTCTGCAAGTTTTGAGGGGTTTCGAGACCGACATAACAGCGGAAGTGAATGATATAAAGGCAACCACTTGGACTCTTTTTCTCTCTCTTATTGAGTTGGAAATCCTTCTGAAGTATTTTCAGCCTAGTATAATTTCCTTAAAATTGGAAATGTGTCTATATGTGTGTCACTCTTCTAGAAGTAACATCATTGATTTTAGATTTGAACTTTTTGATTGCTATTGTGCAGAGAGCTGTAGCATCTGCAAACAAAAAGGCTACGGTCCGTTTTCAGGAGCTGAATCAAAAGAAGTACCGAACTCCCTTACTAGTAATTTCCTTACCCTTTTTCATATTTTTGGTCCATCACATACAAAAGTTACTGCATTTTTTAAATGATAATGCTACATTTGGGCAGATAGGAACTGGCCTGCTAGTACTTCAAAATTTATGTGGGATAAATGGCATACTGTTTTACGCAAGTAGAATCTTCAGAGCTGCAGGTGAGTTATGCAGCATTTTCCTTTCTAGGTGTTTTTTTTATCGTTTAGGCATAGTAAGTTGTAGGCATGACTTTTCGGATGGAATTAGGTTACCTTTGCTAATTTAGACTGGAATAATAGGAGAGGTGTTTGGTTGTTTGCTACATAACCAACCTGACAGTGACAGGGGATCCCAACAGATTTATACCCAACAATTCCTTGTAATTATGAGTTCAGCACTATGCTAGCTTCAATAAATATACTAATACAATAACTAACTCATGGCATGGTTTTTCATTCTGCTTTCTCAATCGAAGTAGGAAGATGCAATTTCATTGTCTACTGTAAAATCATTCGTCTTGACCAAATAGCTTCAAAGTACCAGCAGTTTCATCTGTTTCTGAAGTACAAAAATGATTTTCCTTAAGTACAATTGTGATACTTTGGCTTGTAAATTTGACATGTAAAGTTCATCAGGGTTCACAAACAGTGACCTGGCCACATGTGCACTTGGATCTATTCAGGTATGTGATGTAACATGTTTTGAGGCCATTTAAGTTATCTTTTTTAGCAAGGTTCGATCTCGTCTCGCTGACAGCACTACCTCTATTAGGTTCTCGCCACCGGAGTTACAACCTCGCTACTAGATAAAGCTGGCCGACGGATGCTCCTTATTGTAAGTTCCTCACAACCTCGCTACTAGTTTGTAAGCTGTATGTTTTTTAAATGAAGTGTAAGCTGTATGTAACTGTAATATATTTCCCACTTCAAATTTCAGATCTCTACTGCTGGGACAACTCTAAGCCTTCTTGCAGTTTCTGTTGCATTTTTCCTCAAGGTATATTCAGGTGTCTTAGCCTTTGATTCTGGTAAAAATATAAGTTCAGAGTTGCATTTTAAGATGCTGAGCGTCAAACACTGTTTATCACTGGGTCTCTTCCTCTTCTGCCAAGCCACTCTGAACTTATCATATGGTTGTGATGGTTATTTGTTACAGGACAATCTACCACATGATTCTCACTCGGACTACACCTTAAGCATGGTGTCCTTGGTGGCTCTTGTGGTATGTCTGCAGTTAGATCATTTCACAGCGTGACGTGTGTGTCGAACCCTATGCAAAAAGTCATCTTAACTTGAACGATTTCTTCAGGCTTATATCATCACCTTCTCCTTTGGCATGGGTGCCATTCCATGGCTCATAATGTCCGAGGTAAGAGCTGCTGGCCTCTCATAGTCCTCAAGAGCATTCAGATAACCACAATTCAGAGAGATGCCACGAATAACAATTCAGATCAAGCATCTGAACTTCACAACCGATGCATAAGCGAAATATTCTGAAGTCCTCAGTCCAACTTTGAATGAACATTTTCAGATCCTCCCAGTGGGCATCAAGAGCTTCGCAGGGAGCTTCGCGACGCTGGCCAACATGCTCACTTCCTTCGGTGTGACAATGACGGCGAACCTGCTACTGAGCTGGAGCGCTGGCGGTACGTGACTGATCGGCGCCTCTGCTGTCCCCTCTTGCCTGACCAAGGATTAATTCTGTCTGAACCATAAAACTTGATGCACTTTACATGCTCATTCATCATCTGTATAAACAATTGCAGGGACTTTCGCGTCGTACATGGTCGTGAGCGCGTTCGCCCTCGTGTTCGTTATACTTTGGGTGCCGGAGACCAAGGGGAGGACCCTGGAGGAGATACAGTGGTCGTTCCGGTGAGCAATCTCATCCGCAGCGCCACCCGGTGGTCGTCGCATATGGTGTGTAGCTCTTCAAGTTAGGGTAAAAAACGTATGTCAGGCTGGCAAGAATTGGTTTGCACGGTCAGCGATCTTGTCTCATGGCTCTTCGAACCTTGCAGCCAGTTCCCACCAAGTGGAATCAGTAGTACCAGTCACATTATTTTCTTCTTCTGTTATGTATCTTTTGTGTAAGACAAAGGCAGAAAATCCTATTTTCAGCGGGAACGAACAACCCCAGAAAGGCCGTGTCTTTCCTGCCGAGGCTGTACGACTGGGCTGGGCTTTGAGGCCCAGTCTTCTTTCTTGGTTTCAACGCCCAAACTAATCAAGCTAATCAAATAGATTGTCTCAAAAAAAAGCTAATCAAATAGAAAACCTGCCGGTTAGATTAGTCCCACACCGCTTGCGCAGATCAGCATAGCTCTTCGGACGGGTATAAGAGCAGGGGCAAGACTACGTTTCAACTCATACCTTTCTCGGCCTTTTGGCTAAGATCAAGTGTAGTATTTGTTCTTATCAGTTTAATATCTGATATATGGACTACATGTCCATAATGATATTAAATTTATTTTTTATGAGGGAGGAACCATCATAGTGGCTTGCCACTAAGGTCCTTGTGTGTACCCTAGGCGTTGCACTACAGCCCGGGTGTGGTGCACCCCAACCAAAATCAAATTAAAGATTTAACTCAACTTGCAATTTGATTTGATTAAATCCTTTAATTCAAAATAAATTGAACTGTGAAACAGCAATGGCCTAGCTCAGTCAAATTGAGCTCTTGCAAGAGCTGAACCTGATCAAATAGCTAATTAATACTGCGCCTATGTTCACTGCGTAAGAAACTCTTAAACATTTTTTGTAGACAAGTATTATGAAGTCTGGTGCATACTGGCTCCGTTTAAAGTTTGTGAGCCCAATGAGGTCAACTCATTTTTTGGTTTGGTTCAAAAATAAATGAGTTGGTACAAGCTTCGTTTTTGTATCTCGGTTGCAATATGAGCCGAGGGAGGGTGATCCAAGTCTAGCTCGCTCAGTTTTGACTAGAAATAGGTTAAGCTAGCATCGTGGGTATGCTATCTTCAGTACACATAATGAGCTACTGACGAATAAAGGGGGATTCGACAAAATCATAACAATGTCTTACCTTCATACTTAGGAAAAAATTGGTTGTCTTTTGATAGATGCGAGAATTTTTGTGTTCCACACCCCTCCCCCATCACACAGACAGACACAAATTTATCTTATTTGTCTCAAAAATGGCTCATGATGGGCTCGAGGTCGTTACAAACTAAGTATGATCCAACTCTGGAGTTCAAACTCTCGAAACAGGCTTTCGCCCGCTTTATATATAAACAAACAACCAATCAAAGTACACGAGCGAACAATATAAGGTGGAGAGGTAGCCCTCTCACAAAGTAGATTCAGGATATCTGGTTCATGCAGAACGCACACAACTACGCTACCGAAGAAGAACACATGAAGGATTGTGTACAACACCATGCTACGCCCTAGCACACCTAAGATCCATGATAAAGCCCTCAGGAGGGAAGACGGCGTGAAGCGTCGCTGTTGCCGAGTCCCTTACGAGGGGAATAAAGTTAGCAGTAGCGCTCCCTTACTAGTAGCGCGGCCTGCTAAAAAGCGTCGCAGATATTAGCAGCATGCTATGCTGTAAAGATCGCTACTACTATCCATGTATAGCAGTAGCGTGGGATGACAGGCGCTACTGCTATACGTTAGCTGTAGTGCCTTATCAGTAGCGCGGCATCACGCGCTACTGATAGGCAAAATACCCGCGCTACTGCTAGGGTTTTCCCTAGTAGTGATGTGCTGCGCAATAGTCAAGCAAGCCGCTCTTTCTCGAGATAGATCTGCAGACATATATAGAGGATTTGGAGGAAGTAGTATCAGAAATTGTAAAGAAACGTTATGGTTCGCCAGTGGCAACTAAATTACTTGGCAGCCTGCTCAGATTCAAACCATATAGAGAATGGCCAGAGCTAGAACAGGCGCATGAAGACCTCCTATCACAACTCGGCTGTGTTGGCAGATCCTTGGAGTTACCTGCAATGCAAGAGGAGTACAGGGCATTGATGGTGAACAAGACACGGACGGTCATGCCACTGCCAGCTCATGCCAACATCGTCTCTGGAAAATGGTTGTTCCGGCACAAGCTCGAGGGCGAAAAGCACGCTGGAGCGCTACAAGGCCAGGTGGGTGGTCCGCGGGTTCTCACAACGGCCCAGCGATGACTTCCACAAGACCTTTAGTCCGGTCGTCAAGTCTGCCACCATCCACGCCGTCTTCACCATCGCCGCTGCGCGTGACTGGCCCGTCCATCAGATGGATGTCAACAATGCCTTGAAGGCAGTAGGCCAAATAAAGAAGGCTCTCTTGTGTTACATGATTGACTGGGTTGAATTAAATATGAGACGATTCATAATAAAATTGCCCCCTTTGAATCTCTACTGAGTAATGAGTGATTGAAGAAATACAACTCTCTTGTTAAAGTTGCCCAAATTAAACTTAGTTTACTGCTGCCTACTAAGTAAAGCTTTCAAAAGTAACGTCTATCTAATTTATAGAGCTAATGGTACTCTACAGTATGCCACACATGCTACAACATAGACCGACACTGTCAAACATGATGATATTGTGTGCGTGATCATGGCGTGTACAGGAAGGAAGATCATCACCGTTGGAGGTGTAGTTAGTTAGACAAGTATTTTGTAATCTTTATCTCCATATCTCTAGTTTTCTTCCTTTCCAAGATGTATCTCTCTCAACCAACTTGTACGCGTATCTAGGCTCGCAACCCATCTATATAACACGCAACACGTCTACCAGGATAGGCAAGACGTTTACCGCAAGTCGCACATGGTATACAGAGCAATCTTCTTCCACTAAACCCTAGCCAATCCATCTCCGTGCGCAGCCATGTCTACCTCCACCTCCTTCCAGCCAACACTTAGCGGTGGAGTCCTGGAGAAACTCTCCCGCACCAACTACATCCTGTGGCGGACACAGATCACGCCGCAGCTGCGGGGCGCCAGCGTTTTTCACTACGCCGACGACACGGCCACCGCACCGGCCAAAACCCTCGTCACCAAGGATGTTGCCGGGAAGGAACCCGAGGGGCCGAATCCTCTCTATCCGCTTTGGGTGAAGGAGGATCAACAGGTCCTTGGATACCTGCTCCAAAACCTTGATACGTCCATTTTGCATCATCCTTTTATATCGATATTTATTGCATTATGGGTTGTTATTACACATTATGTCACAATACTTATGCCTATTCTCTCTTATTTTACAAGGTTTACATAAAGAGGGAGAATACCGGCAGCTGGGATTCTGGGCTGGAAAAAGAGCAAATATTAGAGACCTATTCTGCACAGCTCCAAAAGTCCTGAAACTTCATGGAAGACATTTTCAGAATATATAAAAAATACTGAGAGCAAGAAGTTCACCAGGGGGGCCACACCCTGCCCACGAGGGTGGGGGGCGCGTCCTACCCCCCTGGGCACCCCCCTACCTCGTGGGCCCCCTGGTGGCCCTCCGATGGCCATCTTCTGCTATATGGTGTCTTTCGATGAGGAAAAAATAATAAGCCATCTTCTCGGACGAAACTCTGCCGCCACGAGGCAGAATCTTGGCAGATCCAATCTAGGGCTCCGGCAGAGCTGTTCT
Organism: Triticum dicoccoides; assembly: GCF_002162155.2. Classification (NCBI taxonomy): domain Eukaryota; kingdom Viridiplantae; phylum Streptophyta; class Magnoliopsida; order Poales; family Poaceae; genus Triticum; species Triticum dicoccoides. Next base: position 583,334,318 of record NC_041380.1, read on the forward strand.
GCCGGGGAAACTTCCCTCAGGAAGGGGGAAATCATCGCCATCGTCATCACCAACGATCCTCTCATTGGGAGAGGGCAATCTCCATCAGCATCTTCATCAGCACCATCTCCTCTCAAAACCCTAGTTCATCTCTTGTATCCAATTCTTGTATCCAAGTCCGGGATTGGTACTAGTAGGTTGCTAGTAGTGTTAATTACTCCTTGTAGTTGATGCTAGTTGGTTTATTTGGTGGAAGATCATATGTTCAGATCCTATATGCATATTAGTACCCCTATGATTATGAACATGAATATGCTTTGTGAGTAGTTACGTTTGTTGCCGAGGACATGGGAGAAGTCTTGCTATTAGTAGTCATGTGAATCTGGTATTCGTTCGAGGTTTTGATGAGATGTATGTTGTCTAGCCTCTAGTGGTGTTATGTGAACGTCGACTACACAACACTTCACCATTATTTGAGCCTAGAGGAAGGAATTGAGAAGTAATAAGTAGATGATGGGTTGCTAGAGTGATAGAAGATTAAACCCTAGTTTATGCGTTGCTTCGTAAGGGGCTGATTTGGATCCATATGTTTCATGCTATGGCTAGGTTTACCTTAATACTTTTGTTGTAGTTGAGTATGCTTGCAATAGAGGTTAATCATAAGTGGGATGCTTGTCCAAGTAAGGACAGTACCCAAGCACCGGTCCACCCACATACCAAATTATCAAAGTACCGAATGCGAATCATATGAACGTGATGAAAACTAGCTTGACGATATTCCCATGTGTCCTCGGGAGCGCTTTTCTCTATATAAGAGTTTGTCCAGGCTTGTCCTTTGCTACAAAAATGATCGGGCCACCTTGCTGCACTTTAATTACTTTTGTTACTTGATGCTCGTTACAAATTATCCTATCACAAAACTATCTGTTACCACTTATTTCAGTACTTGCAGAGAATACCTTGCTGGAAACCGCTTATCATTTCCTTCTGCTCCTCGTTGGGTTCGACACTCTTACTTATCGAAAGGACTACGATAGATACCCTATACTTGTGGGTCATCAAGACTCTTTTCTGGCGCCGTTGCCGAGGAGTGAAGCGCCTTTGGTAGGTGGAATTTGGTAAGGAAAAATTTATATAGTGTGCTGAAATTTACTGTCACTTGTTACTATGGAAAGTAATCCTCTGAGGGGCTTGTTTGGGGTATCTTCACCCCGACCAGTAGAGCAAAGAGTTTCTCCTCAACCTACTGAACCTACTGAAAATGAAAATGTCCCATTTGAAATTCCTTTGGGTATGATAAAAAAACTGCTAGCTAATCCTTTTGCAGCAAACGGAACAACGCATCCTGATGAGCACCTAATATATGTGGATGAAGTTTATGGATTATTTAAGCTTGTAGGTGTACCCGGAGATGTTGTTAAGAAGAAGGTCTTCCCTTTATCTTTGAAGGAAGATGCATTGACATGGTATAGGCTATGTGATGATATGGTATCATGGAACTACAAACGATTGAAATTGGAATTTCATCAGAAGTTTTATCCTATGCATCTTGTTCATCGTGATCGCAATTATATATATAATTTGTGGCCTCGCGAAGGAGAAAGCATCGCTCAAGCTTGGGGAGGCTTAAATCAATGTTATATTCATGCCCCAATCATGAGCTCTCAAGAGAAATGATTATTCAAAATTTATATGCTCGGCTTTCTGATAACAATCGCACCATGCTCGATACTTCTTGTGCTGGCTCTTTTATGACGAAGACTATTGAATTCAAATGGGATTTATTGGAAATAATTAAACGCAACTCTGAAGATTGGGACCTCGACCAAGGTAAGGAGTTAGGTATGACACCTAAGTTTGATTGTGTTAAATCTTTTATGGATACCAATGTTTTTCGTAAATTTAGCACTAAATATGGACTTGACTCTGAGATAGTAGCTTCCTTCTGTGAATCTTTTGCTACTTATGTTGATCTCCCCAAGGAGAAGTGGTTTAAATATCATCCTCCCATAGAAGTAAAAGTAGCTGCACCTATTAAAGTTGAAGAAAAGACTGTCACTTATAATGATCCTATTGTTCCTACTACTTATGTTGAGAAACCACCTTTTCCTGTTAGGATAAAAGATCATGCTAAAGCTTCAACTGTGGTTTGTAAAAGCAATATTAGAACTTATACACCTCCTGAGCAAGTTAAAGTTGAACCTAATATTGCTATTGTTAAAGATCTCTTGGTTGATAATATTGATGGGCATGTTATTTATTTCTGTGATGAAACAGCTAGAATTGCTAAACCTTGTGCTAAAGATAAACCTAGACCTGTGGTAGGCATGCCTGTTATTTCTGTTAAAATAGGAGATCATTGTTATCATGGCTTATGTGATATGGGTGCTAGTGCTAGTGAAATACCTATTGGCCTATACAGAGAAATTATGCATGATATTGCACCTGTTGAGTTAGAAGAAATTGATGTCACAATTAAACTTGCCAATAGAGATACTATTTCACCAATGGGAATTGTTAGAGATGTTGAAGTCTTGTGTGGGAAAAGTAAATATCCTGTTGATTTTCTTGTTCTTGGTTCCCCACAACATAGCTTTTGTCCCGTTATATTTGGTAGACCCTTCTTAAACACTATTAATGCTACCATAGATTGCAAAAGCGATGTTGTTACTATCGGTTTAGATGATATGTCTCATGAATTTAATTTCTTTAAATTTAGTAGACAACACCGTGAAGAAGAATTGCCTAGTAAGGATGAAATTATTGGTCTTGCTTCTATTGTCGTACCTCATAGTGATCCTTTAGAACAATATTTGCTAGACCATGAAAATGATATGTTTATGAATGAAAGAAGGGAAATAGATGAAGTATTCTTTAAACAGGAACCCATCCTGAAACACAATTTGCCTGTTGAAATCCTAGGGAATCCTCCTCCATCCAAGGGTGATCCCGTGTTTGAGCTTAAACCGTTACCTGATACTCTTAAATATGCTTATCTTGATGAGAAAAAGATATATCCTGTTATTATTAGTGCTAACCTTTCAGAGCATGAAGAAGAAAGATTATTGAAAACTCTGAAGAAGCACCGTGCTGCTATTGGGTATACTCTTGATGATCTTAAGGGCATTAGCCCCACTCTATGTCAACATAAAATAAATTTGGAAGAAGATGCTAAACCAGTTCGTGATCATCAACAACGGCCGGATCCTAAAATTAAAGAAGTGGTAAGAAAGGAAATACTAAAGCTCCTTGAGGCAGGTATAATTTATCCCGTTGCTGATAGTCAGTGGGTAAGTCATGTCCATTGTGTCCCTAAGAAGGAAGGTATTACTGTCGTTCCCAATGATAAAGATGAATTGATTCACTACACCACAACACTACATTCCCAACAACCAAGTTGGTTGGGAAAACAGCTTCCGTCAACAGACAGTCGGTCGGGAAAGACTATTGCCGACCAATCATGTCTGTTGGGGAAAGTCCATACAGGAAAACCCTTTCCCGACCGACATATATTTCCCGACTGACTACTTGATGGCTATGGTATATCTTTCCCGACCAACAATCTGTTGGGCCTACCATGGGCCTTTCCCGACCAACAGTCAGTTGAGGTAGCCATGGGCCTTTCTCGAACAACTATCGGATGGGAATTCTTTCCCGACCAACATTCTGTTTGGCCTAGTGGTAGCCTTTCCCAACCGATTGCCGGGCAAGGTTTGTTTTGCCGACTAACAATCAGACGGTGTTTTCATTTGCAGCCAACAATTTATTAACATTCTTTTTATCCAACACAACTTTAATTAACATATGGTACGTACTATTTGCCACATACATATAGTTCATGTGTTCTAAGCAAAATAACTAAGACAACATACATCAGGTTCACATCAGGTGCACCAATTTTTTTATTCCATTAACTAATTGTCACATACATGCACTTCAGTCTGTTCTAAACATAACCACCAAGATACCATACATCAGGTTCAACAAAGGACACTTAAAGTCTGCAAGTATGAGATATCAGTTGTACAAAATGAAAACTAAAACATCCAGTTGACGCGGATCACTGGCTTCATGGTTTATTGCGAGTCCACTCCTTATGTTTGCTTCCTACAAAAAGTTAAACAAGTCCCAATTATTAGAATGAAATTGAATGCAGGCAGAATTCACATATGCACTGTGCACACACAACAGCAGAAAATGAAGAATACACTTGCCTAATCTACAAAACTAGCATTTCTGGTTGTGAAAACCGATAATTAACTTCTAGTAGTAGCCATGGATGTGGTTAGGAGCCATCCGTCTACCTTTTGTCTCTCCATTTGAAAGGAAATGCATCATTTACTTTGTATGATTGCTGATCATATAGTGTCCTAGGGATTAATCATATAGTGTCCTAGGGATATACTTAAGTTACTGTACATAGGTACCAACATCCAACATACAACTTTATAAATAGTGGATATAGTGAGCTGAAAGCTAGATATATATAACCGTGACTCTTTTAGTAGATGTACAGATGTTTCTAGTAGTTCACAGTGGATATAGTGAGCTGAAAGCTAATTATATATGTGATTCTTTCCAAATGAGTATTGTCTTGGCTCACCTTACATTGTTTTGGGCAGGAAGGGAGAGAACACTTAAAAGGTAGATGTGTCCAAACAATTCCCAACATTTTCATCCTGAATGGAAATAGGAATTAAAACAAATGAAACACAAAAAATGAGTAAGAAGAGAAGAAGCTACAACACCAAAGTATATTACAACAAGTAGGATGGAACCAATATACCATGCATAAAATAGTTCTTATTGAGATGGAATTACATCAATCATACATACCATAGCTTCAGCTTGCACTATAGTAGTTGTCGAGAGAACAATGCAGAAGAATAATTAGAATGCTCAATGCTGCATATAGTTCACGATTAGTGGCAGCAAAAGTACATAATAGGAGGGGTCTAATAAAGGATAACTTATTTGCTTAAATTATTGATGCAGTAATCTGGAAAATTTAAACTCATATGATTTTTCTCCATTTCATGAACCTAAGGAATAACATTTTGCCACTCGACAACCCTGGCAGTGCCTGCAAAGGGTTGCATAAAAACCGTATTTTTAAAGAAAGAAACCCTTTTACTAAGGAGTAACGGGAACATGCTGCAAGAAATGCAACCTCAGCACTTGGACAATAGTAACTAGAAGACAATAGGGAAGTATAGTAGAGTTTCCTGTTTACATGTAACCCAATCTTCTCTTTGTTTATTTCTTGGATGAACTTTCAAACATACCAACCATGCTAATTATTGTGGTAGTTTCAGATTAACACCTGAGATTAGTATGCCATGATAGTAACAGCAAATGGCCAGGAATGACATATATGGCACAATTTATATATATTGCCCATGGTCTACACAGGAGGAGGAGCAGTAGGAATAGCCAGCAAAAGTCCAGGAACTTTAGTGAAGGATAACCAAATTGCCTGCTAAATTTCACTGAAAGAGACAAGAAATAGGCCGAAGACACAAATTTTCCTTTTATGAATATACATATATAATATCAGTATAATCTCATGTTTTTGTTTGCCTTAGAATGTATTATTGCTACACAAGAAATAGGCAGGGATAACTATACCATGTGTATATATTTGATCCTACAGGTACGACTTAATATCAAAACAAAGCATAATAACCCACCTTTCGGGATTCCAGACGTCATTCGCATCTACCACATCACTGAATAGTGGCATTCCTGGTTAGTACCGTTTCCACCCTTCATTTGCTGAGCAGTGTTTTAAATGTTCACCTACGAGGTTTTACAGGTGGTATCACATTTTCCATACAAGATGAACTATAAGAAATCAAAATCTGAAATAAACAAGTTAAACCCAAGTTGTTATTTGTCAAGGAAGACCAAGCGTATGATAGCCAATTCAACAAACAAAAATTCCTGTGAATCAAATGACATCTCTTTCTTTATTAGAAGTGAGAGGTTTTCAGACTTAGCATCTCTTTCTTTATAAGAAGTGGTCACGAACAACATAATTAATTGGACTATGATTGCCATGAGAAATATCTAGGAGTTAAATCGTAGGGTGGACAAACTTTGATGGCTGCAATGGAAAATTTTCAAAGTTTTAAAAGAGAGACTGTACTAGACAAAACTGCTAGTTCAGATGTCATATGTACGTGAAAACACTTGCAATACCGTCAAAGTAATCTACTTAAGCAATCAACATGCATGATCGGTGTTAAGGAAAATCGAAAGTGTGGAAAGGCCTTGTATATAGCCATGACATCCACAGATAAGGAGGGCCTTAGTACATGTGGTGGAGAAACTCACAGGAGTGATTGCAACAAGCGCATTAATTGGATGATCACTTGAAGATGAACAATGCCCACTGTGTAGTTTTCTGAAGAAAAAATCACACAAGAATCAGAGCCTAAACAAAACATTTAGTACTTGTTCACACACTGCATTGGCTGGGAGCTGCTAGGAATAAACTAGGATAACATATTAGAAAAGCTTAGAGAAGCTCTGTTAAGAGTAAAAGTGCATACTCTTCCTTAGCTCTAATATATAACCGTCAAACTACGGTCTAACAACTTCAATAAATCCAGCAGCCAAATTAGTTATAAACAAAGCATTACGTGGATATTCAGCTCACCAATTTTATAAATATATGTTTCCTAGCCACTATTTCCTACTTTTTTATTTATCATTTTAGGTATTCACCTCAGTTTTGAATTAAAGTGCCAGCCTCCACGCTACTAAATCACAACATCATATACTAAAAGAAAAAATTGGACACACAACATTTTATAAACAAAGCTTAAAGAAGTTCCAATGAATTTTTTTGTACTTCATTTTGCTTTATCTTTGCAGAAATCTTCTACCTGCGGATTCTAAAGGTAGCCCTGCAAAAACCATTATCCAATTCAGTGGCTAACAATCGCACAATATAAATAGACAATAATAGTAATTGATGGCTAGGGTTTGAACTTTACTGCTTCAAAAGCTTCTTTATTTCCATGAATCAAAGCAGTACTGATTTTTTTAAAAGAGAACAATCTGCAGAGAGATGGGCGTACCAACCACCAGAGCTATGGAAGGTTCATTGCTGGGAGTTAAAATCTGCAGAGAGGGGGGCTTACGGATGTCGTTGCCGCCATGGATGGCTGGGGGCACCAGCCGCCACGCTCCTAGTCGCCAGAAGATAAGGGAGCAGAGGCCACCCGCCCCGTTCCGAACCACCAGAACCGAAGGGGCCTTGTCCCGCTCAGATCTGCTACCATGCGAGGGGGAGAGGGAGCTGGCTATCGGTTGGGGCGGTGGTGCCATGGGACGGAGGGGAGAGGTGGCCTCACCGGGCGCTTGGGCTTCGCCAGATGCGAGCGTCGCCACCGCCGCTCAGATCGGGAGAGAAAGAGATAAGGGAGAGAGAGAGCAGAGAGATATCAGTGTGGTGTTTTTTTTCAAGTGGATAGCGTATTAGGAGGTTGGGCTGTGGGGGCGCGCGGCATGAAAATTCGGATGGGCTTCGCGCTAAGTTTTCGCAGGCGCGAGAACTGATATTTTCGGCGGCCCAGCTACCGACCCACCGTCGGTCGGGAACATTTGCCGACAAACTGTGTGTCAAGAGTGCAATTATTACCGACCAATGGTTTGATGCTATAGATTTCAGTATTACCGACCGATAGTTGGTCGTTACATGCAAGTAATACCGACCAACTGTCTGATAACAGTTTTACCAGCAAACAGTCGGTCGGCGAAAGTGACTTTTCCCAACACACGTCTGTAGGGAATGCAGTGTCGTGGTGTAGTGATTCGTCAAAGAATCATTACAGGTTATAGGATGGTAATTGATTTCTGCAAATTAAATAAGGCTACTAAAAAGGATCATTACCCCTTACCTTTTATTGATCAAATGCTAGAAAGATTATCCAAACATACACACTTTTGCTTTCTAGATGGTTATTCTGGTTTTTCTCAAATACCTGTGTCAGCTAAGGATCAATCAAAAACTAATTTTACTTGCCCTTTTGGTACTTTTGCTTATAGACATATGCCTTTTGGTTTATGCAATGCACCTGCTACCTTTCAAAGATGCATGATGGTTATATTCTCTGACTTTTGTGAAAAGATTTGTGAGGTTTTCATGGACGATTTCTCCGTCTATGGATCTTCTTTTGATGATTGCTTGAGCAACCTTGATCGAGTTTTGCAGAGATGTGAAGAAACTAATCTTGTCTTCAATTGGGAAAAGTGCCACTTTATGGTTAATGAAGGTATTGTCTTGGGGCATAAAGTTTCTGAAAGAGGTATTGAAGTTGATAGAGCCAAGGTTGATGCTATTGGAAAGATGCCATGTCCCAAGAACATCAAAGGTATAAGAAGTTTCCTTGGTCACGCCGGATTTTATAGGAGGTTCATTAAAGACTTCTCAAAAATTTCTCGGCCTCTGACTAATTTATTACAAAAAGATATACCATTTGTCTTTGATGATGATTGTGTAGAAGCATTTGAAATACTTAAGAAAGCATTGATCTCTGCACCTATTGTTCAGCCACCTGATTGGAATTTACCCTTTAAAATTATGTGTGATGCTAGTGATTATGCTGTAGGTGTTGTTCTAGGGTAAAGAGTTGATAATAAATTAAATGTTATTCAATATGCTAGTAAAACTCTAGACAATGCTCAAAGAAATTATGCTACCACTGAAAAAGAATTCTTAGCAATTGTATTTGCTTGTGATAAGTTCAGACCTTATATTGTTGATTCTAAAGTGACTATTCACATAGATCATGCTGCTATTAAATATCTTATGGAAAAGAAAGATGCTAAACCTAGACTTATTAGATGGGTTCTCTTGCTACAAGAATTTGATCTGCATATTGTTGATAGAAAGGGAGCTGAGAACCCCGTTGCAGGCAACTTGTCTAGGTTAGAAAATGTGCTTGATGACCCACTACCTATTGATGATAGCTTTCCTGATGAGCAATTAAATGTCATAAATGCTTCTCATACTGCTCCATGGTATGCTGATTATGCTAATTACATTGTTTCCAAATTCATACCACCTAGTTTCACATACCAACAAAAGAAAAAGTTCTTCTATGATTTGAGGCATTACTTTTGGGATGACCCACATCTTTATAAAGGAGTAGATGGTGTTATTAGATGTTGTCTACCTGAGCATGAACAGGAACATATCCTATGCAAGTGTCACTCTGAAGCTTATGGAGGACACCATGCTGGAGATAGAACTGCACATAAGGTATTGCAATCTGGTTTTTATTGGCCTACTCTCTTGAAAGATGCCCGTAAGTTTGTTTTATCTTGTGATGAATGTCAAAGAATTGGTAATATTAGTAGACGTCAAGAAATGCCTATGAACTATTCACTCGTTATTGAACCATTTGATGTTTGGGGCTTTGACTATATGGGACCTTTTCCTGCCTCTAATGGTTATACACATATTTTAGTTGCTGTTGATTACGTTACTAAGTGGATAGAGGCTATTCCAACTAGTAGTGCTGATCATAACACTTCTATTAAGATGCTTAAAGAAGTTATTTTTCCAAGGTTTGGAGTCCCTAGATACCTAATGACTGATGATGGTTCACATTTTATTCATGGTGCTTTTCGTAAAATGCTTGCTAAGTATGATGTTAACCATAGAATTGCATCTCCTTATCACCCACAGCCTAGTGGTCAAGTAGAATTGAGCAATAGAGAGCTCAAATTAATTTTGCAAAAGACTGTCAATAGGTCTAGGAAGAATTGGTCCAAGAAACTTGATGATGCATTATGGGCATATAGAACTGCATATAAAAATCCTATGGGTATGTCTCCGTATAAAATGGTTTATGGAAAAGCATGTCACTTACCTCTCGAACTAGAACACAAGGCATATTGGGCTATTAAAGAGCTCAACTATGATTTTCAACTTGCCGGTGAGAAGAGGCTATTTGACATTAGCTCACTTGATGAATGGAGAACCCAAGCCTACGAAAATGCCAAGTTGTTTAAAGAAAAAGTTAAAAGATGGCATGATAAAAGGATACAAAAGCGTGAGTTTAATGTAGGTGATTATGTATTGCTATACAACTCTCGTTTAAGATTTTTTGCAGGAAAACTTCTCTCTAAATGGGAAGGCCCTTACGTTATTGAGGAGGTCTATCATTCCGGTGCCATAAAAATCAACAACTTCGAAGGCACAAATCCGAAGGTGGTGAACGGTCAAAGAAAAACATTATATCTCAGGTAATCCTATAAATGTTGAATCCAATGTTATTGAAACCATAACCCCAGAGGAGTACATAAGGACACTTTCCGGAACGTTTCAGACTCCGAAAAAAATAGGTATGTGGTACGGTAAGTAAACCGACTGCAAAACAATTTTTAAGGCAATATTTATCCACTTTGGAATATTTAGAAAAATAAAAAAATAAGAAGCAGTCCGGGAAGGACATGAGGCCTCCACGAGGATGGAGGGCGCGCCCTACCCCCTAGGCACGCCCCCCTACCTCGTGGGCATCTCGTGCACTCTCCGGACTCCGTTTCTTGCACAATATGTATTTTGGTCGGTAAAAATTCATTATATAATCTCCCGAAGGTTTTGATTCCTGTATCACGCAAATATCCTCTGTTCTTGTTTCGAGCTATTTTTTTGACAGATCTAGATTATCATGACGTCTCCAAGTGCCCTCAAGGACAAGTTCTTCGAGAAGGTCATCAACCCTTACCTCGCGAAGGTGCAGCGACACCCTCAAACCATTGAGATGCGTGATGGGTTGCTGCACATCCGCGATGCTGAGGGACCGAAGGGGGCCGGAAGCGTGGAGACGAGGCTCGAAGCAATGGAGCAATAAGTTTTCAAGTGCCAGGGGATGGTGGAACATGGACTCAACTCCAACCACATAATGATCGCGGAGTTTACCAACAAACACAAGCTGGATGCCGACAACATCGGGGAGACCATCTTCAAGCTTCACAAGAAAATCAAGCACCTTCAAGCCCAAAACTATGACCTGCAAAACCAAAACTATGAGTATGAATATAGATTCAAAAGGATGAGTTTGGCTGCAGATTTGAGGATCCTGGAGACTCGATCATCCTTCTTTGATGGTGAGCCTATGCCTTGGAAGATGGACGATAAGCCCGCATCATCAACAACACCTTCATCTTCTTCATCAGCAAAGGAGACATAATCACATGGGTATGGGCACTCCCCCTGGAAACTGCCACGCTTGGGGGAGTGCCCCGCTATCGTATCATCATCACTTTTATCTTTACCGTTTTCTCTTAGTTCGATCCTTTTGGTAATATCTTGATCTAGTAGAATAAAGTTGATGGCATGATCTAGTTTTAAGTTTCGCTTTATGATCCCTCTATGTAATCGAGTCCATGAGCTATATATATATATAATAAAGATTAGTGTTGAGTCAAGGGCTTGATTATTTTGCCATGATCTTGAGTGAATAAAAGAAAAGAGAAAAGAACAAAAAGAAATAAAGAGTTCATATTGATCTTATTGAGAGTAATGAGCTCACATAGAAAAGGTATGATGAATAAAAGTTGTTGAGAGTTGACAAACATAGTTTTGGTCATAGTTGCAATTAATAGGAAGTAATAAAGAAAGAGAGGTATTCACATATAAATATACTATCTTGGACATCTTTCATGATTGTGAGCACTCATTAAAATATGACTTGCTAAAGAGTTGACGTTGGACAAGGAAGACAACGTTGTGGGTTATGTTTTCTTACATCTAAGATAAATTATATTGTCATGGATCCTCCAACATGTTGAGCTTGCCTTTCCCCCTCATGCTAGCCAAATTCATCGCACCAAGTAGAGATACTACTTGTGCTTCCAAACACCCTTAAGCCAGTTTTGCCATGAGAGTCCACCATACCTACCTATGGATTGAGTAAGATCCTCCAAGTAAGTTGTCATCGGTGCAAGCAATAAAAATTGCTCTCTAAATATGTATGACTTATTAGTGTGGGAGAAAATAAGCTTTATACAATCGTGTGATATGGAAGAAATAAAAGCGACAGACTGCATAATAAAGGTCCATATCACAAGTGGCAATATAAAGTGACGTTCTTTCGCATTAAGATTTTGTGCATCCAACCATAAAAGCGCATGACAACCTCTGCTTCCCTCTGCGAAGGGCCTATCTTTTACTTTTATTTCCTACCCTGCATAAGAGTCATGGTGATCTTCACCCTTCCTTTTTACATTTTATCCTTTGGCAAGCACAATATGTTGGAAAGATCCTGGTATATATGGCCAATTGGATGTGAGTTTTCATGAGCCATTATTGTTGACATTACCCTTGAGGTAAAACGTTGGGAGGCAAAATTATAAGCCCCTATCTTTCTCTGTGTCCGATTAAAACTCCATACCCATAAGTATTGTGTGAGTGTCAGCAATTGTAAAAGACTATATGATAGTTGAGTATGTGGACTTGCTGAAAAGCTCTTATATTGACTCTTTCCTATGTTATGATAAATTGCAATTGCTCCAATGACTGAGATTATAGTTTGTTAGTTTTCAATGAAGTTTATGATTTATACTTGAAATTCTAATTGAATTATTACTCTAGCATAATAAATCATATGACAATATCATATATGTTGCTGTTCTAAGAATGATCATGATGCCCTCATGTCTGTATTTTATTTTATCGACACCTCTACCTCTAAACATGTGGACATATTTATCGTTACCGGCTTTCGCTTGAGGACAAGCGAGGTCTAAGCTTGGGGAGTTGATACGTCCATTTTGCATCATGCTTTTATATCGATATTTATTGCATTATGGGTTGTTATTACACATTATGTCACAATACTTATGCATATTCTCTCTTATTTTACAAGGTTTACATAAAGAGGGAGAATGCTGGCAGCTGGGATTCTGGGTTGGAAAAGGAGCAAATATTAGAGACCTATTCTGCATAGCTCCAAAAGTCCTGAAACTTCACGGAAGACGTTTTCAGAATATATAAAAAATACTGAGCACAAGAAGTTCACCAGGGGGGCCACACCCTGCCCACGAGGGTGGGGGCGCGCCCCCCTACCTTGTGGGCCCCCTGGTGGCCCTTCGATGGCCATCTTCTGCTATATGGTGTCTTTCGATAAGGAAAAAATAATAAGCCATCTTCTCGGACGAAACTCCGCCGCCACGAGGCAGAACCTTGGCGGATCCAATCTAGGGCTCCGGCAGAGCTGTTCTGCCGGGGAAACTTCCATCCGGGAGGGGGAAATCATCACCATCGTCATCACCAACGCTCCTCTCATTGGGAGAGGGAAATCTCTATCAACATCTTCATCAGCACCATCTCCTCTCAAAATCCTAGTTCATTTCTTGTATCCAATTCTTGTCTCCAAGTCCGGGATTGGTACTAGTAGGTTGCTAGTAGTGTTAATTACTCCTTGTAGTTGATGCTAGTTGGTTTATTTGGTGGAAGATCATATGTTCAGATCCTATATGCATATTAATACCCCTCTGATTATGAACATGAATATGCTTTGTGAGTAGTTACGTTTGTTCCTGAGGACATGGGAGAAGTCTTGCTATTAGTAGTCATGTGAATTTGGTATTCGTTCGATATTTTGATGAGATGTATGTTTTCTAGCCTCTAGTGGTGTTATGTGAACGTCGACTACACAACACTTCACCATTATTTGGGCCTAGAGGAAGGCATTGGGAAGTAATAAGTAGATGATGGGTTGCTAGAGTGACAGAAGCTTAAACCCTAGTTTATGCGTTGCTTCGTAAGGGGATGATTTGGATCCATATGTTTCATGCTATGGTTAGGTTTACCTTAATACTTTTGTTGTAGTTGCGGATGCTTGCAATAGAGGTTAATCATAAGTGGGATGCTTGTCCAAGTAAGGATAGTACCCAAGCACCGGTCCACCCACATACCCAATTATCAAAGTACCAAACGCGAATCATATGAACGTGATGAAAACTAGCTTGACGATATTCCCATGTGTCCTCGGGAGCACTTTTCTCTATATAAGAGTTTGTCAAGGCTTGTCCTTTGCTACAAAAATGATTGGGCCACCTTGCTACATTTTATTTACTTTTGTTACTTGTTGCTCGTTACAAATTATCCTATCACAAAACTATCTGTTACCACTTATTTCAATACTTGCAGAGAATACCTTGCTGGAAACCGCTTATCATTTCCTTTTGCTCCTCGTTGGGTTCGACACTCTTACTTATCGAAAGAACTATGATAGACCCCCTATACTTGTGGGTCATCAATCCTCTCCAAGGAGGTGCTCATCACGGTGACCACGATCACCATGGCGAGGGAACTCTGGGTGGCGCTGGCGAGCATGTTCTCGTCGCAGTCACTCAGCCGCGTCAACAACATCCGCACGGCGCTAATTAACGCGCAGAAGGGCAATCAATCGGTGGCTGCCTACTTCACCGCCATGAGGGGCCTCGCCGATGAGCTCGCCGCAGCGGGAAAACCCATCCAGGACGACTAGCTCATGTCCTACATCATCCATGGGTTGGACCAAGACTACCAGCCCCTTGTCTCTGCCCTACACGCCAGCGTCACTCCAGTAACTCTTGACGAGCTCTTTTCCATGCTTAGCAATTTTGATCAGCGCATGGCGCAGTACCACGACTCCGGCGGCGGCTTCAAGTCGTCAGCAAACTCCGTCTCCAGAGGCCGCGGTGGCGACTCTCGCTGTCGCGCCTCCTCTCGTGGCAAGGGGAGGTTCGGATCTAGTGGTGGTGGGTACTCCAACAACAACGCTCGCGGCGGCGGACGCTCCGGCAGCTCAAAAGGGCATCATGGTGGCGGCTCCAACAGATCTCGGCCGGACTTGCCTTACTGCCAAATTCATGGCAAGCCTGGTCATACGGCGAATGACTGTTGGTACCGCTACGAGGAAGATGATGGTGACTCCTCGCAAGATGAAGAAAAGGTTGTTGCGGCGGCCGATGGCTCGTATGGGATCAACACAAACTCGTACGTCGATAGCGGCGCCACTAACCACATCACCAATGAGCTCGAGAAGGTCACAATGAAGGAGAAGTATCGTGGCAAGGATCAAATCCACACGGCCAGTGGTGAAGGTATGGGTATACGTCACATTGGTCATTCAATTTTTAATACCCCTAGTCGAAAAATACATCTCAAAAGAATTTTGCATGTTCCTAGTGCCCACAAAAATCTTCTATCTGTTCATAGAATTGCCATTGACAATCACGTTTTCCTCGAGTTTCATCCTTATATTTTTTTGATCAAGGATCAGGTAACAAAGAAAATTCTCTATCGAGGTAGATGTGTTCGAGGGCTCTACCAGTTGATTCCGGAGTTTAGAAGATTCAATAAACAAGCTTGTGGTGCTATCAAGCTTTCGTCCACCCAATGGCACGATCGTTTAGGACATGCCTCTTTTTCTTTCATTAAAAAGTTACTTAGGAAAAATAAGCTCCCGTTTGTTGGTGAGCGCAATATTGAAACTATTTGTGTTTCATGGCAGTGTGATAAAAGTCATCAATTACCATATCCCATATCTACTAGTGTCTCCACTAAGCCTTTGCAATTGATCTTTTCTGATGTGTGGGGCCCTGCTCCCTCCTCTGTTGGTAGACACACATACTATGTGAGTTTTATCGATGACTATAGCAAATTTTCATGGATCTATCTTCTTAAAAAAGGTCCGATGTGTTTCAAGTTTTTAAAAACTTCCAAGCACTTGTTGAAAGGAAGTTTGACAGCAAGATTATAGTTGTCCAATCCGATTGGGGGGATACGAGAAACTCAATTCCTTCTTCCAAAACATAGGCATATCTCACCATGTATCATGCCCACACGCTCACCGACAAAACGGGTTAGCCGAACGCAAGCATAGGCACATTGTTGAGGTCGGTTTGGCCCTTCTAGTAGGGGCTTCTATGCCTCTCAAGTTTTGGGATGAGGCGTTTCTCACGGCTGTCCACATCATCAACATGTTACCTAGCCGTGTCATCAATAACGAAACACCTATGGAACGTCTTCTCCATGTCAAACTAGACTATACCTCTCTCCGTGTCTTTGGTTGTGCTTGTTGGCCAAATCCCCGTCCGTACAATAATCGCAAACTCATGGTTAAATCAAATCAATGTGCTTTTCTTGGCTATAGTGCTCAACACAAAGGTGTCAAATGCCTTGACATCTCCACTCGTCGGGTCTACATCTCACGCGATGTCGTTTTTGATGAGACCAAGTTTCCCTTCGCGGATCTACATCCTAACACCGGTGCTCTCCTACGCAAGGAAATCTTGCTTTTACCATCTCATCTCTCTGGCTATGATCAAGGGGGCATTACTAATTGTGATGATCATATGTTGACTAACCCTATTAATAGCCTTCATGAGCCTTGTGATGATGCAGGAAACACCAGTGAAAAAATCATAGCAAATGGTGAAGAAAACAGTGCAGCAGATTCATATTTCATGTGTCCTGGCCTGGGGAGCAAATCCCCCTCAGGATCTGGTCAGGAGCTGCTGCTACGCAGCGAATTCGCTTCGAGATCGGTGCTCTGCAGCGAATCTGCTATGACAGCCATGACAGGCGCAGGCGCGCATGCAACTGCGACAGCTGCAGGTGGACGCGCTGAGACACCCGCGCGAGCCATACGGCAGATCCTGGCGGGCCATGGGGCCTCCCCTCGTGCACGCCAATCGCCGCCCAACAGATGGCAAGCCGGCGCTGGCCCGGGCCGCGCGCGGCTTGAGGCCCAACCACTCGTCTACAAGCGGCGGACAGCGACTCGTCTGACGGGAGCGGGACAAACCCTGTCGATGCGGTGCCCAGGCAATCACGAGGCAATGATGACACTGCTTGGCCTAGATCCTCTGTGGCAGATTCGCCGCGTGAATCACAGCTGGCGACTGATAACCCACAAGTATAGGGGATCACAACAGCTTTCGAGGGTGGAGTATTCAACCCAAATTTATTGATTCGACACAAGGGGAGCCAAAGAATATTCTCAAGTGTTAGCAGCTGAGTTGTCAATTCAACCACACCTGGAAACTTAGTATCTGCAGCAAAGTATTTAGTAGCAAAGTAATATGATAGTAGTGGTAACGACAACAAAAGTAAAGACAACAAAAGTAATGTTTTTGGTATTTTGTAGTGATTGTAACAATAGCAGCGGAAAAGTAAATAAGCGTAAACCAGTATATGGAAAACTCGTAGGCACCGGATCAGTGATGGATAATTATGTTGGATGTGGTTCATCATGTAACAGTCATAACATAGGGTGACACAGAACTAGCATCAATTCGTCAATGTAATGTAGGCATGTATTCCGTATATAGTCATACGTGCTTATGGAAAAGAACTTGCATGACATCTTTTGTCCTACCCTCCCGTGGCAGCAGGGTCATATTGGAAACTTAGGGATATTAAGGCCTCCTTTTAAGAGAGAACCGGAACAAAGCATTAGCACATAGTGAATACATGAACTCCTCAAACTATGGTCATCACCGGGAGTGGTCCCGATTATTGTCACTTTGGGGTTGCCAGATCATAACACATAGTAGGTGACTATAGACTTGCAAGATAGGATCAATAACGCACATATATTCATGAAAACATAATAGGTTCAGATCTGAAATCATGGCACTTGGGCCCTAGTGACAAGCATTAAGCATAGCAAAGTCATAGCAACATCAATCTCAGAACATAGTGGATACTAGGGATCAAACCCTAACAAAACTAACTCGATTACATGATAAATCTCATCCAACCCATCACCGTCCAGCAAGCCTACGATGGAATTACTCACGCACGGCGATGAGCATCATGAAATTGGTGATGGAGGATGGTTGATGATGACGACGACGACGAATCCCCCTCTCCGGACCCCCGAACGGACTCCAGATTAGCCCTCCCAAGATGTTTTAGGGCTTGGCGGCGGCTCCGTATCATAAAACGCGACAATTTCTTCTCTCTGGCTTTTTCTCTCATCAAAACTCAATATATGGAGGAGGAGTTGGAGTCGGAGACGCAACAGGGGGCCCACGAGGTAGGGGGACGCGCCCTAGGGGGGCGCGCCCTAGGGGGGCGCCCCCCACCCTCGTGAGAAGGGTGTGGGCCCCCTGGTCTTCATATTTGGCGAGGATTTTTTATTATTTTTTCTAAGACCTCCCGTGGAGTTTCAGGTCATTCCGAGAATATTTGTTTTCTGCACATAGAACAACATCATGGCAATTCTGCTGAAAACAGCGTCAGTCCGGGTTAGTTCCATTCAAATCATACAAGTTAGAGTCCAAAACAAGGGCAAAAGTGTTTGGAAAAGTAGATACGACGGAGACGTATCAACTCCCCCAAGCTTAAACCCTTGCTTGTCCTCAAGCAATTCAGTTGACAAACTGAAAGAAAGAAAAACTTTTACAAACTCTGTTTGCTCTTGTTGTTGTAACTATGTCAAGCCAGCATTCAAGTTTTCAGCATAAATCATAACTAACCACATTTGCAATAATTCTCAGGTCTCATAATTACTCATATCAATAGCATAATCAACTAGCAAGTCATAATAATAAATCTCGGATGACAACACTTTCTCAAAACAATCATAATATGATATAACAAGATGGTATCTCGCTAGCCCTTTCTGAGACCGCAAAACATAAATGCAGAGCACCTTTAAAGATCAAGGAATGACTAGACATTGTAATTCATGGTAAAAGAGATCCAATCATAGTCATACCAAACATAAATTAATAGTGATGAATGCAAATTACAGGTGTGCTCTCCAGCTAGTGCTTTTTAATAAGAGGGTGATGACTCAACATAAAAGTAAATGGATAGTCCCTTCGCAGAGGGAAGCAAGGATTTGTAGAGGTGCCAGAGCTCGGTTTTGCAATAGGGATAAATTGAATTTTGAGCGGTATACTTTCATTGTCAACGTAAAAACTAAGAGATGGCGATATCTTCCATGCTAAACACATTATAGGCGGTTCCCAAACAGAATGGTAAAGTTTATACTCCCCCTCCACCAACAAACATCAATCCATGGCTTGCTCGAAACAACGAGTGCCTCCAACATACATCAAGTCCCAGGGGGAGTTTTGTTTGCAATTAATTTTGATTTAGTTTGCATAAAGCATGGGACTGGGCATCCCGGTGACCAGCCATTTTCTCGTGAGTGAGGAGCGGAGTCCACTCCTCTTGAGAATAACCCGCCTAACATGGAAGATAAGGACAGCCTTTGTTGATACATGAGCTATTCGAGCATACAAAACGGAATGTTTATTTGAAGGTTTAGAGTTTGGCACATACAAATTTACTTGGAACGGCAGGTAGATACCGCATATAGGAAGGTATAGTGGACTCATCTGGAATAACTTTGGGGTTTAAGGGATTGGATGCCCAAGCAGTATTTCCGCTTAGTACAGGTGAAGGCTAGCAAAAGACTAGGAAGCGACCAACTAGAGAGCGACAACAGCCATGTACATGCATTAAAATTAATAAACATTGGATGCAAGCATGAGTAGGATATAATCCACCATGAACATAAATATCGTGAAGGCTATGTTGATTTGTTTCAACTACATGAACATGTGCCAAGTCAAGTCACTTAAATCATTCAAAGGAGGATACCACCCCATCATACCACATCATAACCATCTTAATAGATAGCATGTTGGCACACAAGGTAAATCATTATAACTCATAGCTAATCAAGCATGGCACAAGCAACTATGATCTCTAATTGTCATTGCAAACATGTTTATTCATAATAAGCTAAATCAAGAACGCGGGACTCATCATATTTACAAAAACAAAAGAGGTCGAGTTCATACCACCTTTTCTCATCTCAGTCAGTCCATCATACATCATCATAATTGCCTTTCACTTGCACGACCGAACGGTGTGAATAATAATAAGAGTGTACGTGCATTGGACTAAGCTGGAATCTGCGAGCATTCAATAAACAGGAGAAGACAAGGCAATATGGGCTCTTTGGTTAATTCAACAATAATTCATATAAGAGCCACTTCAATAATTTAATTATGGTCTTCTCCTACTGACCCCCAAAGAAAAGAAAAGAAATAAAAACTATTTACACGGGAAAGCTCCCAACAAGCAAAAGGAGAACGGGAAATATTTTTGGGTTTTCTTTTTAATTACTACTACTACAGCAAAATAATAAACTACTACTAATTTTTTGGTTTTTCTTAAGGTTTAGCAAACACACAAGAAGAAAGCAGGAAAAAGAAAATAAACTAGCATGGATAATACAATGAAAAAGTATGAGCACCGACATCTAGCAATGAGTGTGTGTGAACATAAATGTAATGTCGGTGAGAAATACGCACTCTCCCAAGCTTAGGCTTTTGGCCTAAGTTGGTCTATGGCCACGGCTGGCCTAGCGGATATCCATAATAATAGTTGTTGGGGTCGTACTGTGATGAGGAAGAAGAAGGCTCTGATTACCACTGGCTGGCAATCATCTACAGATCCCACTGATAGTTAGACTATCGTGAAGGATCAAATTGTGGTTCCGGTTCTGGCTCCTCAACCGGTGCAGGGTTCCGGTAGGCGTGAATAGCTGTCAACGGAACAAGGTACGTGCCTGCAGTCAAATCAAACAAAGAAGGAGCAGGCAAGGTAATAGTCTCAGGATGATGTTTATTAAAGAACAATTGATATTTAAGCTCCCCTGCCCTATTCTTAACAATAAAATCATGTGCCACCATACTTTTATGATCTAGATAAACACGGGGTAGCACCTTTTCTTCCTTCTCAACATGCCTAATAGGTATGTTAAAATGTGCGGCTAGGCATGTAGCATAAATGCCTCCAAAGATGGGGCCCTTAGTACGGTTCATATTTAACCGTCTGGCAATAATACCGCCCAAACTAAAAGTGTTATCACTGTATAAACCTTGGAGTAGAATAATTAAATCAGGGATACTAAGGTTTCCACTGTTTCCGCGTCCAATTAAACAACGACTAGCAAATAATGCAAAGCAACGTAAAACAGGAAAATGTATGCTAGTGATTCGTGCATCGGAAACCTTCATGGTTTCTCCTACAGTGATATTATTAATAAATCCCTCCACATCATCATGGTGTGGTTCTTGTCTTTCCCTCAAAAGGGACTAAACAAATACAACAGAAATCATAAATTGACATCTCCTTAGGCTCATCATATAGATGAAATTCAACCGTAGGTGGTGAGTTCCTAGGATGAAAATAAAAGTTTTGCACAAAGGTATTTGTGAGTAAGAGATATCGATCGCATTGGTCGTGGAGGAAAGCGGTAAGGCCTGCATTGTGAGCCAATTCATGAAAATCTTCATAGATACCGGATGCTCTCAAGAAATCATTAGAAGGCCATTCACACGCCCGAATCTCCACGGTGCGCGACAAATTATACTTAGGCTTCGGTGCCTTTTCCTTCGAGCTTTGGCTCGATGAGCCCCTCAATAATCTCCTCATCATTTTCTGAAAAATTCTGAAATTTTTAGTAACTTCAAAATAAAAGTAACCAAACTCAATAAAACTGATAGCAACTACTCCTACAAGTGCCTAGAGCCTATATCAAGCATTAGAACTACTTGGAACCATATAAATTTGACATGCAAGCTCAAGAACATGGTCACCTATGCAGCACAAATTTGCAATGAATAAAGCACTAGAACAAAAACTAATTGGACCAATGCAGGAGTCACATACCAAGGAACAATCTCCCCAAGCAGTTTTGCAAGAGGTGCTTTGAGCAAGGAGATCAAAAATCACAGCAAAAGTGGCTGGAACTCGTGCTTGAGTTGGTTTTTCAGGTTTGTGTGAGATAGAGGAAGAAGATGGGTGCTGGGATAAGTGGAGGAGGGCCACTGTGGGCCCACGAGGCAGGGGGCGCGTCCTATAGGGGGGGGCGCCCACCACCCTCGTGGCCAGGTGGCGGCTCCTCCCGCGGTAATTTTTGCACAGTAAATCCTCAAATATTCTCGAAAAAATCATATTAAATTGGCATGTCATTCTGAGGACTTTTATTTTTTGGTTATTTTTATATTGCACGGATAATCAGATAACAGACAGAAAATACTATTTTTACTTTATTTAATATAAATAACAGAAAATATAGAGTGGGTACAGAAGTTTGTGTTTCTAGTTTCATCCATCTCATGCTCATCAAAAAGAATCCACTAACAAGGTTGATCAAGTCTTGTTAACAAACTCATTCCGATAATCATGAAACCGGAGAAATTTCGAATAACACTAAGTTACCTCAATGGGGATATGCACATCCCCTATAATAAGTATGTCATATTTCTTCTTGATAGTAGGAAGAGGAAATTCAAAACCTCCGATTATAATCGATGGAATTTTTCCAATGGAGTTGATACTATGAACTTGAGGTTGTTTCCTCAGAAATTGTACCATATGCTCATTACCATTAACATGAAAAGTGACATTGCCTTTGTTGCAATCAATAACAACCCCTGCAGTATTAAGAAAAGGTCTTCCAAGAATAATAGACATACTATCATCCTCGGGAATATCAAGAATAACAAAGTCCGTTAAAATAGTAACGTTTGCAACCACAACAGGCACATCCTCACAAATACTGACAGGTATAGCAGTTGATTTATTAGCCATTTGCAAAGATATTTCGGTAGGTGTCAGCTTATTCAAGTCAAGTCTACAATATAAAGAGAGAGGCATAACACTAACACCGGCTCCAAGATCACATAAAGCAGTTTTAATATAATTTCTTTAATGGAGCAAGGTATAGTAGGTACTCCGGGATCAACAAGTTTCTTTGGTATTCCACCCTTAAAAGTATAATTAGCAAGCATGGTGGAAATTTCAGCTTCTGGTATCTTTCTTTTATTAGTAATGATATCCTTCATATATTTAGCATAAGGATTTGTTTTGAGAACATCAGTTAATCGCATACGCAAAAAGATATGCCTAATCATTTCAGCAAAGCGCTCAAAATCCTCATCATCCTTTTTCTTGGATGGTTTTGGAGGAAAAGGCATGGGTTTCTGAACCCAAGGTTCCCTTTCTTTACCATGTTTCCTAGCAACAAAGTCTCTTTCATCATAACATTGATTCTTTGATTGTGAGTTATCAAGATCAACAGCAGGATCAATTTCTACATCATTGCCATTACTAGGTTGAGCATTATCATGAACATCATCATTAATATTTTCATTAGGTTCATGTTCATTACCAGACTGTGTTTCAGCATCAAACATAGATATATCATTTGGATTATCAGGTGGTTCAGCAATAGGTTCACTAGAAGTTTGCACAGTTCTATAATTTTTCTTTTTCTTCTTTTTAGAAGAACTAGGAACATCAATATTATTTCTCTGAGAATCTTGCTCGATTCTCTTAGGGTGGCCTTAAGGATACAAAGGTTCCTGAGTCATTCTACCAGTTCTAGTAGCCACTCTAACAGCATAATCATTTTTCTTACTATTCATTTCATCAAGCACTTCTTTTTGAGCTTTAAGCACTTGTTCTACTTGAGTGGTAACCATAGAGGCATGTTTGCTAACAAGTTTAAGTTCATCTTTAATATCGGCCATGTAATCACCCAAGCATCTAATCATATAAGCATTTTCTTTTAATTGTCTACCAAAATAAGCATTGAAGTCGTCTTGCTTATACATAAAGTTATCAAACTCATCCAAGCACTGACTAGCAATTTTAGTAGGAGGAACTTCAACTTTATCATATCTATAGAGAGAATTTACCTTTACTACCCGTGTCGGGATATCGGGATTAGGAGGTTCTTCGGTAAATAAAGAATTGAGATCATAAGTTTCTTCAACAGGCGGTATATTAAGACCATGTATTTCTTCAATAGGAGATAAATTCTTAACGTCTTCAGCTTTAATACCTTTCTCTTTTATAGATTTCTTTTCCTCTTGCATATCTTAGGGACTGAGAAATAGAACACCTCTCTTCTTCAGAGTTGGTTTAGGAATAGGCTCAGTAATTGGAGCAGGAGCTAGCTCAGGAGGTGGCTCAGGAGGTGGCTCAGGAGGTGCCCAATTATTTTCATTTGTCAACATATTATTCAATAGAATTTCAGCTTCATCCGGTGTTCGTTCCCTGAAAAGAGAACCAGCACAACTATCAAGGTAATCTCTGGAAGCATCGGTTTGTCCATTATAAAAGGTATCAAATATTTCGGGTTTCTTAAGAGGATGATCAGACAAAGCATTAAGTAACTTGAGAAGCCTCCCCCAAGCTTGTGGGAGACTCTCTTCTTTAATTTGCACAAAGTTGTATATTTCCCTCAAAGCAGCTTGTTTCTTATGAGCAGGGAAATATTTAGCAGAGAAGTAATAAATCATATCCTGGGGACTACTCACACAACCAGGATCAAGAGAATTAAACCATATCTTAGCATCACCCTTTAATGAGAATGGAAATATTTTGAGTATATAAAAGTAACACAATCTCTCATCATTAGTAAACAGGGCAGCTATATCATTTAACTTACTAAGATGTGCCACAACAGTTTCAGATTCATAGCCATAAAACGGATCAGATTCAACCAAAGTAATTATATCAGGATCAACAGAGAATTCATAATCCTTATCAGGAACACATATAGGTGAAGTAGCAAAAGCAGGGTCGGGTTTCATTCTATCTCTAAGTGATTCTTTGTTCCATTTAATTAATAACCTCTTAAGCTCATATCTATCCTTGCAAGCGAAAATAGCGGCAGAAGATTCCTTATCAAAAAGATAACCTTCAGGGATAACAGGCATATTTTCATCATCACTATCATCATCGTATTCATATTCAATAATTTCTTTTTCTCGAGCCCTAGCAATTTGTTCATCGAGAAATTCACCAAGTGGCACAGTAGTATCAGACATAGAAGCAGTTTCATCATAAGTACCATGCATAGCAAAAGTGGCATCATTAATAACATGCGACATATCAGAACGAATAGCAGAAGCAGGTGTAGGTGTCGCTAGCTTACTCATAACAGAAGGAGAATCAAGTGCAGAGCTAGATGGCAGTTCCTTACATCCCCTCGTAGTTGAGGGATAGATCTTGGTTTTTGGATCTCTCAAGTTCTTCATAATGATAAGCAGATATAAATCCCAAGTGACTCAAAGAATAGAGCTATGCTCCCCGGCAACGGCGCCAGAAATTAGTCTTGATAACCCACAAGTATATGGGATCGCAACAGTTTTCGAGGGTAGAGTATTCAACCCAAATTTATTGATTCAACACAAGGGGAGCCAAAGAATATTCTCAAGTATTAGCAGTTGAGTTGTCAATTCAACCACACCTCGAAACTTAGTATCTGCAGCAACGTATTTAGTAGCAAAGTAATATGATAGTAGTGGTAACGGCAACAAAAGTAAATACAACAAAAGTAATGTTTTTGGTATTTTGTAGTGATTGTAACAGTAGCAGCAGAAAAGTAAATAAGCATAAACCAATATATGGAAAACTTGTAGGCACCGGATCAGTGATGGATAATTATGCCAGATGCGGTTCATCATGTAACAGTCATAACATAGGGTGACACAGAACTAGCTCCAATTCGTCAATGTAATGTAGGCATGTATTCCGTATATAGTCATACGTGCTTATGGAAAAGAACTTGCATGACATCTTTTGTCCTACCCTCCCGTGGCAGTGGGGTCCTATTGGAAACTTAGGGATATTAAGTCCTCCTTTTAATAGAGAACCGGAACAAAGCATTAGCACATAGTGAATACATGAACTACTCAAACTATGGTCATCACCGGGAGTGGTCCCGATTATTGTCACTTCGGGGTTGCCGGATCATAACACATAGTAGGTGACTATAGACTTGCAAGATAGGATCAAGAACGCACATATATTCATGAAAACATAATAGGTTCAGATCTGAAATCATGGCACTCGGGCCCTAGTGACAAGCATTAAGCATAGCAAAGTCATAGCAACATCAATCTCAGAACATAGTGGATACTAGGGATCAAACCCTAACAAAACTAACTCGATTACATGATAAATCTCATCCAACCAATCACCGTCCAACAAGCCTACGATGGAATTACTCACGCACAGCGGTGAGCATCATGAAATTGGTGATGGAGGATGGTTGATGATGATTACGGCGACGAATCCCCCTCTCCGGAGCCCCGAACGGACTCCAGATCAGCCCTCCCGAGAGGTTTTAGGGCTTGGCGGCGGCTCCGTATCGTAAAACACGATGATTTCTTCTCTCTGGCTTTTTTTCTCATCTAAACTCAATATATGGAGGTGGAGTTGGAGTCGGAGACGCAACATGGGCCCACGAGGTAGGGGGCGCGCCCTAGGGGGGCGCCCCCCACCCTCGTGAGAAGGGTGTGGGCCCCCTGGTCTTCATATTTGGCAAGGATTTTTTATTATTTTTTCTAAGACCTCCCGTGGAGTTTCAGGTCATTCCGAGAATATTTGTTTTCTGCACATTAAACAACATCATGGCAATTCTGCTGAAAACAGCGTCAGTCCGGGTTAGTTCCATTGAAACCATACAAGTTAGAGTCCAAAACAAGGGCAAAAGTGTTTGGAAAAGTAGATACGACGGAGACGTATCAGCGACCGCAGAAGATCCAGACCCGACTTCTACTGCCGACAACGCCGGTTCTGGAGCTGCACCTGGATTCTCCTCGGGATCGGGGGAGGATCAGCTCGATCTAGGCGTGGGATCCTCTGTGTGGGAGCTCTCTGTAGTGGCTCCTTCTACTACTCCACGTCGCACACGACTACAACAAGGGGTAATTAAACCTACTGATTATAAACATATTACAAAATATGGGATGTTGTTCAACAGGTGAACCAGGAGAACCCAACACTCTCGAAGAGGCTCTTGGTGATGCAAATTGTAGAAAGGCAATGCATGATGAAATTGTGGCACTGAGGAAAAATAAAACATGGCACTTGGTTCCTCCACGACAAGGTAAAAATCTTATTGACTATAAGTGGGTCTTTAGGATAAAAAGAAAAGCTAATGGAACTATTGACTGTTACAAAGCTAGAATCGTTGCAAAGGGTTTTAAACAAAGGTATGGTATCAACTATGAGGACACGTTTAGTCTAGTTGTTAAAGCTGCTACCATACGCCTTGTTTTGTCCATTGTTGTGTCTAGGGGATGGAGTCTACGACAACTAGACGTTTAGAACGCGTTCCTTCATGGTGTTCTGGAAGAAGGGGTTTACATGAAACAACCTCCTGGGTTTGTAAATGCACAGGCACCACTTCATGTGTGCAAACTTGACAAGGCCCTATATGGACTAAAACAGGCCCCAAGAGCATGGTATTCTCATCTCAGTAAAAAGATGCAAACACTTGGTTTTGTTCCTTCGAAGTCTGACACTTCGTTATTTATCTATAACAAGTTAAGAATATCTATATTTGTTCTCATTTATGTTGATGATATAACTATGACAAGCTCATCTGATGAAACAATAACAACACTGTTGAAGGATTTAAGTGCAGAATTTGCTCTCAAGGATCTAGGAGATCTACACTATTTTCTTGGTATTGAGGTCAAGCAACACAATACGTCTCTGTCGTATCTACTTTTCTAAATACTTTTGCCCTTGTTTTGGACTCTAACTTGCATGATTTGAATGGAACTAACCCGGACTGACGCTGTTTTCAGCAGAATTACCATGGTGTTATTTATGTGCAGGAACAAACATTCTCGGAATGACCTGAAACTTCACGGAGCAACTTTTCAGAAAATATGAAAAATACCTGCAAAAGATGAAGGCCGGGGGGCCCACCACCTCTCCACGAGGGTGGGGGCTCGCCTGCCCCCCTAGGGCATGCCCCCCTACCTCATGGGCCCCCTGTTGCCTCTCCGACTCCAACTCCACCTCCATATATTGTGTTTCGGGTAGAAAAAATCAGAGAGAAGAAATCATCGCGTTTTACGATACGGAGCCGCCGCCAAGCCCTAAAACCTCTCAGGAGGGCTGATCTGGAGTCCGTTCGGGGCTCCGGAGAGGGGAATCTGTCGCCATCGTCATCATCAACCATCCTCCATCACCAATTTCATGATGCTCACCACCGTGCGTGAGTAATTCCATCGTAGGCTTGCTGGACGGTGATGGGTTGGATGGGATCTATCATGTAATCGAGTTAATTTTGTTAGGGTTTGATCCCTAGTGTCCACTATGTTCTGAGATTGATGTTGCTATGACTTTGCTATGCTTAATGCTTGTCACTAGGGCCCGAGTGCATTGATTTCAGATCTGAACCTATTATGGTTTCATCAATATATGAGTGTTCTTGATCCTATCTTGCAAGTCTATAGTCACCTATTATGTGTTATGATCCGTTAACCCTGAAGTGACAATAATTGGGATACTTACCGGTGATGACCATAGTTTGAGGAGTTCATGTATTCACTATGTGTTAATGCTTTGTTCCGGTTCTCTATTAAAAGGAGGCCTTAATATCCCTTAGTTTCCGTAAGGACCCCGCTGCCATGGGAGGGTAGGACAAAAGATGTCATGCAAGTTCTTTTCCATAAGCACGTATGACTATATTCGGAATACATGCCTACATTATATCAATGAACTGGAGCTAGTTCTGTGTCACCCTAGGTTATGACTGTTACATGATGAACCGCATCCGGCATAATTCTCCATCACCGATCCATTGCCTACGAGCTTTCCATACATTGTTCTTCACTTATTTACTTTTCTGTTGCTATTGCTATCATCACTACAAAATACCAAAAACATTGCTTTTACTAGTGTTAACTTTTGCTACCGTTATCACGACCATCATATTACTTTGCTACTAAACACTTTGTTGCAGATATTAAGTTTCTAGGTGTGGTCGAATTGACAACACAACTGCTAATACTTGAGAATATTCTTTGGCTCCCCTTGTGTCGAATCAATAAATTTGGGTTGAATACTCTACCCTTGAAAACTGTTGCGATCCCCTATACTTGTGGGTTATCAAGAACATTTTCTGGCGCCGTTGTCGGGGAGCATAGCTCTATTCTTTGAGTCACTTGGGATATATATCTACTTATCATTATGAAGAACTTGAGAGATCCAAAAACCAAGATCTATCCCTCAACTACGAGGGGAGGTAAGGAACTGCCATCTAGCTCTGCACTTGATTCACCTTCTGTTTTGAGTAAGCTTGCGACACCTACACTTGCTTTTGCTATTCGTTCCAATATGTCGCATGTTATTGATGATGCCACTTCTGCTATGCATGATACTTATGATGAAACTACCTCTATGCCTGATACTACTATGCCACTTAGTGATTTTCTTGATGAACAACTTGCTAGGACTAGAGAAATTGAAAATATTGAATCTGATGATACTGATGAAAGTGATGATGAAGCACCACTTGCTATTCCTAAGGGTTATGTATTTGATCAAGATGCTTCTTTAGCCATTTTAGCTTGCAGAAATAGAACTGAACTTAAAAAATTATTAGCTAAATGGAGTAAGCAATCCCTAAATGATAGAATGAAACCTAACCCTACTTTTTCTACTTCACCTATCTTTGTTACTGATAAGGATTATGAATTCTCTATTGATCCTGATATAATTACTTTGGTTGAATCTGATCCTTTGCATGGTTATGAATCTGAAACTGTTGTGGCACATCTTACTAAACTGAATGATATAGCTACCCTCTTCACTAAAGATGAGAGAACTTATTACTTTTACATCCTTAAAATATTTCCGTTCTCATTAAAGGGTGATGCTAAGATATGGTTTAATTCTCTTGATCCTGGTTGTGTGTGTAGTCCCCAGGATATGATTTATTATTTCTCTGCTAAATATTTCCCTGCTCATAAGAAACAAGCTGCTTTAAGGGATATATATAATTTTGTGCAAATTGAAGAAGAGAGTCTCCCACAAGCTTGGGGGAGGCTTCTCCAATTACTTAATGCTTTGCTTGATCATCCTCTTAAGAAAAATGAAATACTTGATATCTTTTATAATGGACTAACCGATGCCTCCATAGATTACCTGGATAGTTGTGCTGGTTCTGTTTTCAGGGAAAGAACACCAGATGAAGCTGAAATTCTATTGAATAATATGTTGACAAGTGAAAATAATTGGACATCTCCGGAGCCAATTCCTGAGCCTATTTCTAAACCAACTCCGAAGAAGAGGGTATTCTATTTCTCAGTCCTGAAGATATGCAAGAGGTAAAGAATCTATGAAAGAAAAAGGTATTAAAGCTGAAGATGTTAAGAATTTACCTCCTATTGAAGAAATACAAGGTCTTAATTTACCGCCTGTTGAAGAAACATATAATCTTAATCCATTACCTATTGAAGAAACTCATGGTCTTGATAACCCGACACAGGTAGTAAAGGTAAATTCTCTCTACAGATATGATAAAGCTGAAATCCCATTTACTAAATTTGCTAGCCCATGCTTAGATGAGTTCGATAAATTTATGGCTAAGCAAGAAGACTTTAATGATTATTTTGGTAGACAATTGAAATATGCTTGAACACTTGGGTGATTATATGGCTAATGTTAAAGGTGAACTTAAACTTATTAGTAAACATGCTTCTATATGGTTACCACTCAAGTAGAACAAGTACTTAAAGCTCAAAATGATTTGCTCAACGAATTGAATAGTAAAGATAATGATAATGATGTTAGAGTGGCTACTAGAATTGGTAGAATGACTCAGGAACCTTTGTATCCTGAAGGCCACCCTAAGAGAATTGAGCAAGATTCTCAGAGAAATAATATAGATGTACCTAGTTCTTCTAAAAATAAGAAAAAGAAAAATGATACGACTTTGCATGCTTCTAGTGAACCTATTACTGAAACACCTGAGAATCCAAATGATATTTCTATTTCTGATGCTGAAACTCAATCTGGTAATGAACCTGTAACTAGTGATAATGTTAATAATAATGTTCATGATGATGCTCAACCT
Organism: Triticum dicoccoides; assembly: GCF_002162155.2. Taxonomy (NCBI): domain Eukaryota; kingdom Viridiplantae; phylum Streptophyta; class Magnoliopsida; order Poales; family Poaceae; genus Triticum; species Triticum dicoccoides. The sequence continues at coordinate 583,365,229 of NC_041380.1, forward strand.
AGTAATGATAATGACATAGAAATTGAACCTGCTGTTGATCTTGATAACCCATAATCAAAGAATCAATGTTATGATAAAAAAGACTTTGTTGCTAGGAAACATGGTAAAGAAAGAGAACCATGGGTTCAGAAACCCATGCCCTTTCCTCCCAAACCATCCAAGAAAAAGGATGATGAGGATTTTGAGCGCTTTGCTGAAATGATTAGACCTATCTTTTTGCGTATGCGATTAACTGATATGCTCAAAACCAATCCTTATGCTAAGTACATGAAAGATATTATTATAAATAAAAGAAAGATAACGGAAGCTAAAATTTCCACCATGCTTGCTAATTATACTTTTAAGGGTGGAATACCAAAGAAACTTGGAGATCCAGGAGTACCCACTATACCATGCTCTATTAAAAGAAACTATGTTAAAACTGCTTTATGTGATCTTAGAGCCGGTGTTAGTGTTATGCCTCTCTCTTTATATCGTAGACTTGATTTGAATAAGTTAACACCTACTGAAATATCTTTGCAAATGGCTGATAAATCAACTGCTATACCTGTCGGTATTTGTGAGGATGTGCCTGTCGTAGTTGCAAACGTTACTATTTTAATGGACTTTGTTATTCTTGATATTCCCGAGGATGATAGTATGTCTATTATTCTTGGAAGACCCTTTTTGAATACTGCAGGGGCTGTTATTGATTTCACTAAAGGATATGTCACTTTTCATGTTAATGGTAATGAGCATACGGTACACTTTCCGAGGAAACAACCTCAAGTTTATAGTATCAACTCTATTGGAAAAATTCCATCGATTATATTTGGAGGTTTTGAATTTCCTCTTCCTACTATCAAGAAGAAATATGATATTCTTACTATTGGGGATGTGCATATCCCCATTGAGGTAACATAGTGTTATTCGAAATTTCTCCGGTACCATGTTATTTGGAATGAGTTCGTTAACATGACTTGGTCAACCTTATTAGTGGAGTCCTTTTGATGATCATGAGATGGATGAAACTAGAAGGCACAACCTTCTGTACCCCACTTTTACTTTCTGTTATTTATATTAAATAAAATAAAAATAAATATTTTTCTGTCTGTTATCTGATTATTCGTGCAATATAAAAATACCTCGAAAATAAAAGTTCTCCAAATGCCCTGAAATTTAAATATGATTTTTTCCAGAATATTTGAGAATATTTGGCACTAAGAACACATCAGGGGGGCCAACCACCTGCCCATGAGGGTGGAGGCCGCGCCCTACCCCCCTGGGCGCGCCCCCCTACCTCGTGGGCCCATGGTGGCCCTCCTCCACTTATCCTTTCACCCATACACTTCTTCCTCCCAAAAACACGAATAACCAGCTCAAACCCGAGTCCAAGCTCGTTTTGCTGCCATTTTCGATCTCCTTGCTCAAAGCACCTCTCACAAAACTGCTTGGGGAGATTGTTCTTTGGTATGTGACTCCTCCATTGGTCCAATTAGTTTTTGTTCTAGTGTTTTATTCAATTCAAATTTTTGTTGCTTAGGTGACCCTGTTCTTGAGATTGCATGTCAAATTTATATAGTCAAAAGTAGTTTTGATGCATGATATAGGCTCTAGGCACTTGTAGGAGTAGTTGCTATCAATATTATTGAGTTTGGTTTACTTTTATTTTGAAGTTACTAAAAATTTTCAGAATTTTTCAGAGGAAGAAATATGCTTAGGAAAATGTTCCAAGGTGGTTCTTCAAGGAAGCAAGGACCCAGGCTTGCAATGCATGATGCTGATGACGAGCCACCAAGAGACGCTCCAGTGCATCCTTGTGAATGGCCTTCTAAGAACTTTATGGATTGGGAATTAAGGAAGAATTCAACGCATATTTGTGTAACGCTGATCTCGTGAGCTTCGAGGAAGAGAAGTGCAGCCAGTATCATAACCTCACCAGTACCTTTGTGAGGAGGTTTGAATTTTCAACGTAATTATCCAACTGTCATGTTTGATCTTTATGATAATTCTTACACTATGGACTTAGAGGATTTTACCACTGCATGTAAACTTCCACAATGGGGTAGTATAAAGGATCCTCGCAAATCTGAATTTAGAGATTTTCTTGCTAGCATAACTATGGGAGAATCTAGAGATATTACACAAGCTACCATAGGGAGCATTCACTTTCCTGCTATACATTATTTTGCTCTCTTCATAGGTAGATGCATAAATGGTAAAGATGAAGCATGTCACATGTGTGTCCCTGACCTCAGTATTCTTAGGAGTGCTGTGTTAGGAGACAAATCTTATAATTTGGGAGCCATTGTTGCACGTAGGTTGCATCTTAATAGATTTAATGGAGATTTCTTTGATGGAATTTATGCAACCCGCATAGCTAATTTTCTTGGTGTAGCCATACGCGAAGATGATGTTGAATTACCTCCTGCTTATCTAGATTTTAATGCTATGGTTCACCACCAGTTTGTCGAGAGGAACGAATCACCTCTCCAGTATCGACTAATCTTTGACAGACATCATGATGTCCGTATTACTCTCCCTGCTCCTGCCTTCTTTGATTATCAGGCAAGAGGAAGATATACTATTACCAGAGAGGAGGCAGATGAGTACGAGAGGAGAGAGGAGGCCGCTCGTCGCCACGCTGCAGCTCAGCAGGCGATAGCCACTGCATCGCAGTATGACCCTAGCTACTATTATGGATATCCGCCAGGCCAGCCATGGCCATAGACCAACTTAGGCCAAAAGCCTAAGCTTGGGGGAGTATGTATTTCCCACCGAAATTACATTTATGCCCACACACTCATTTCTAGATGTCGGTGCTCATACTTTTTCATTGTATCATCCATGCTAGTTTATTTTCCTTTTTATGCTTTCTTCTTGTGTGTTTAATAAACCTTAAGAAAAACCAAAAAAATAGTTGTAGCTTTTAGTTAGTTTAATTTCCATGCTTGTAGTAGTAATTAAAAAGAAGAAAACCCAAAAATATTTCATGTTCTTCTTTTGCTTGTTGGGAGCTTTCCCGTGTAAATAGTTTTATTTCTTTTCTTTTCTTTGGGGGTCGATAGGAGAAGACCACAATTAAATTGTTGAAGTGGCTCTTATATGCATTATTGTTTATCTAACAAAAGAGCCCATATTGTCTTATCTTCTCCTGTTTATTGAATGCTTACAGATTCCAGCTTAGTCCAATGTACGCGCACTATTATTATTATTATTCACATCGTTCGGTCGTGCAAGTGAAAGGCAATTATGACGATATATGATGGACTGGCTGAGATGAGAAAAGCTGGTATGAACTCAACCTCTTTTGTTTTTGTAAATATGATTAGTTCATCGTTCCTGATTCTGCCTATTATGAATAAACATGTTTGCAATGACAACTAGAGATCATAGTTTCTTGTGCCATGCTTGATTAGCTATGAGTTATAATGGTTTACCTTGCGTGCCAACATGCTATTGAGATAGTTATGATGTGGTATGATAGGGTGGTATCCTCCTCTGAATGATTTAAGTGACTTGACTTGGCGCATGTTCACGCATGTAGTTGAAACAAAATCAACATAGCCTTCATGATATTTATGTTCATGGTGGATTATATCCTACTCATGCTTGCATTCGGTGTTGATTAATTTTAATGCATGTTCATGACTATTGTCGCTCTCTAGCTGGTCGCTTCCCAGTCTTTTGCTACCCTTCACCTGTACTAAGCGGGAATACTGCTTGTGCATCCAAACTCCTTAAACCCCAAAGTTATTTCATATGAGACCACCATACCTACCTATATACGTATCTATCTGCCGTTCCAAGTAAATTTGTATGTGCGAAACTCTAAACCTCGAAATAAATATCCTATTTTGTATGCTCGAATAGCTCATGTATCAACTAGGGTTGTCTGTATCTTCCATGTTAGATGGGTTATTCTCAAGACGAGTGGACTCCGCTCCTCACTCACGAGATAAATGGCTGGTCACCGGGATGCCCAGTCCCATGCTTTATGCAAACTAAATCAAAACTCCCCCTGGGACTCTTGTTAGTTGGAGGCACTCGTTGTTTCGAGCAATCCATGGATTGATGCTTGTTGGTGGAAGGAGGAGTATAAACTTTACCATTCTGTTTGGGAACCGCCTATAATGTGTGTAGCATGGAAGATATCGCCATCTCTTGGTTGTTATGTTGACAATGAAAGTATACCGCTCAAAATATTATGCACCTCTATTTCAAAATCGAGCTCTGGCACCTCTACAAATCCCCGCTTCCCTCTGCGAAGGGCCTATCTATTTATTTTTATGCTGAGTTATCATCCTCTTATTAAAAAACACCAGTTAGAGAGCACCGCTGTCATTTGCATTCATTACTGTTAGTTTACATTGAGTATGACTTGACTGGATCTCTTTTCCCATGAATTACAATGTCTAGTCAGTCCTTGGTCTTTAAAGGTGCTCTGCGTTTATGTTTTGCGGTCTCAAAAAGGGCCAGCGAGATACCATCTTGTTATATCATATTATGATTGTTTTGAGAAAGTGTTGTCATACGAGATTTATTATTATGGCTCGCTAGCTGATTATGCTATTGATATGAGTAAACTTGAGACCTATGCGTTATTGCAAATGTGGTTAGTTATAATCTTTGCTGAAAACTTGAACGCTGGCTTTACACATTTACAACAACAAGAGCAAACAGAGTTTGTAAAAGTTTTTCTTTATCACTTTCAGTTTGTCAACTAAATTGCTTGAGGACAAGCAAAGGTTTAAGCTTGGGGGAGTTGATACGTCTCCGTCGTATCTACTTTTCCAAACACTTTTGCCCTTGTTTTGGACTCTAACTTGCATGATTTGAATGGAACTAATCCGGACTGACGTTGTTTTCAGCAGAATTACCATGGTGTTATTTATGTGCAGGAACAAACGTTCTCGGAATGACCTCAAACTTCACGGAGCAACTTTTCAGAAAATATGAAAAAATACCTGCAAAAGATGAAGGCTAGGGGGCCCACCACCTCTCCACGAGGGTGGGGGGCGCGCCCCCTACCTCGTGGGCCCCCTGTTGCCTCTCCGATTCCAACTCCAACTCCATATATTGTGTTTCGGGGAGAAAAAAATCAGAGAGAAGAAATCATCATGTTTTACGATACGGAGCCGCCGCCAAGCCATAAAACCTCTCGGGAGGGCTGATCTGGAGTCCGTTCGGGGCTCCGGAGAGAGGAATCCATCGCCATCGTCATCATCAACCATCCTCCATCACCAATTTCATGATGCTCACCGCCGTGCGTGAGTAATTCCATCGTAGGCTTGCTGGACGGTGATGGGTTGGATGGGATCTATCATGTAATCGAGTTAATTTTATTAGGGTTTGATCCCTAGTGTCCACTATGTTTTGAGATTGATGTTGCTATGACTTTGTTATGCTTAATGCTTGTCACTAGGGCCCGAGTGCCATGATTTCAGATCTGAACCTATTATGTTTTCATCAATATATGAGTGTTCTTGATCCTATCTTGCAAGTCTATAGTCACCTATTATGTGTTATGATCCGTTAACCCCGAAGTGACAATAATCGGGATACTTACCGGTGATGACCGTAGTTTGAGGAGTTCATGTATCCACTATGTGTTGATGCTTTGTTCCGGTTCTCTATTAAAAGGAGGCCTTAATATCCCTTAGTTTCGGTAAGGACCCTGCTGCCACGGGAGGGTAGGACAAAAGAGGTCATGCAAGTTCTTTTCCATAAGCACGTATGACTATATTCGGAATACATGCCTACATTATATCAATGAACTGGAGCTAGTTCCGTGTCACCCTAGGTTATGACTGTTACATGATGAACCGCATCTGGCATAATTCTCCATCATCGATCCATTGCCTACGAGCTTTCCATACACTGTTCTTCGCTTATTTACTTTTCCGTTGCTATTGTTATCATCACTACAAAATACCAAAAACATTGCTTTTACTACTGTTACCTTTTGCTACCGTTATCACCACTATCATATTACTTTCCTACTAAACACTTTGCTGCAGATATTAGTTTCCAGGTGTGGTTGAATTGACAACTCAGCTGCTAATACTTGAGAATATTCTTTGGCTCCCCTTGTGTCGAATCAATAAATTTGGGTTGAATACTCTACCCTCGAAAATTGTTGTGATCCCCTATACTTGTGGGTTATCATTCACCTCTCTCAAGAAAACTATGCAACAGACTTAGTGAAAAAGACTGGTTTGCAAAGTTGTAAGTCTGCACCTACTCCTTTATCTAGCACAGAAAAGTTATCTCTTTCTGAAGGAGAGCTTCTGAATTCAGAAAATAGTACAAAATACAGAAGCCTGGTAAGTGCACTTCAGTATTTAACACTGACCAGACCAAACATTTCCATTGCTGTTAACAAAGTATGTCAGTTCCTTCATGCACCTACCACTGTTCACATGACTGCTGCAAAACATATAGTAAGATATGTGAAAAATACATTGAGCATTGGCCTGAATTTCAGCAAGTCACCCTCTACACTTGTTAGTGCCTTCTCTGACTCAGACTGGGTTGGGTGTCTAGATGACAAACGCTCAACTCGTGGTTTTGTAGTATTCTTTGGACCTAATTTGATATCTTGAAGTGCAAGAGGAAGCAAGCCACAGTTTCAAGATCTAGTACAGAGGCGGAATACAAAACATTGGCAAATGCAACAGCAGAGATCATATGGGTGCAGTCAATTTTAAAGGAACTAGGTATGAAAAGCACTAGAGCTTCATGTTTATGGTGTGATAATCTAGGTGCTACCTATTTGTCAGCAAATCCAGTCTTTCATGCTAGAACTAAACACATTGAGATAGATTTTCACTTTGTTCGAGAAAGAGTTGCAAATAAACTTTTGGATATTCGGTTTATTCACTCTTAAGACCAAGTTGCGGATGGTTTCACCAAAGCTCTACCTACAAGAAGTTTTGAAGACTTCAAGCACAATCTCAACTTGATGAATTTGTGATTAAGGGAGGGTGTCAAACATGATGATATTGCGTGCGTGATCATGGCGTGTACAGGAAGGAAGATCATCACCGTTGGAGGAGTAGTTAGTTAGACAAGTATTTTGTAATCTTTATCTCCTCTTATCTCTAGTTTTATTCCTTTCCAAGATGTATCTCTCTCAACCGACTTGTACGCGTATCTGGGCTCGCAACCCATCTATATAACACGCAACATGTCTACCAGGATAGGCAAGACGTTTACCGCAAGTCGCACACACACTTCTGGATGGACATGTATTTTCCAGAAACTTGATGCCATATTAAACTTATCAGGGGCATGAACCACTAAACACCACATGTTTGACATACATAGTACACGATTCGACATCACAGGTCACAAGAAACAATATCGAATAAGTACCTTGAATACTCATGTCGTCATCAGCAGCAGATCATCCGCGGTTCGCGTAGGGCACCCGTATGCTCCTACCATCAAGTACCTGAGAATCAAACAATCAGTACCATGTAGGAGAGATGTGTTAGCAAAAGGATAAAAACGGATGCCGGGACCTGCATATTATCCTGCAGGAACTTGAAAACAGATGTATGAAGCACAGTTCACCTCATCGCTCATCTTCTCCAATGTTGTGGCTGCTTCCGTTTCCGAAGAGAACTTGACGAACCCGTAAGCTTTGGATCTACCCGTCACCGGGTCCGGGTGACATATCGCTTTCACTGCCACACACATCCATCAGTTTTACAGGTCAAACTCCAATCAACCAAAATCACAGCTCAACCTCCAAAACTTTATCCAGGACAGATGGATCTGTACCTTCGACAACATCGCCATGCTGCGAGAATGCATCCTTGAGAGCGATCTCGTTGGTGTCATAGGACATACCTGCAACTCAACATTCAGTGGCACAAATAGCAGGCGCATCGGGAAAAATACTGAACCATATCAATGTTCACAGTCCAGCATGAATCCAGAATGATCCACACAGATTCTTCAAGCCAAGACTGATGGTTCACAATCTAGCATGCATGCAAATCATCTTCGTAAGTAGGTTTGCAAATGACCATATCATCAAACAAGATGAGATCACAAACTGAACAGCAGGAGTATACAGAGCTGCATCTCAAGTCAGTGGAACAAAAACCAGGGCATCAACAAATCCTGAACCATATCAATGTTCATAATCTAGCATTAAACCTGATTACCAGAATGATTCACACGAATTTTCTGTTAGAAAAGTTGTTGGCGGATATTTTCTCCTCCTAAACATTTACAGCCAGTAAAATCTGAGGCAATATTTGCACGAATTTCAACCGAGTGCTAGCTGCGCTTGCAATTAAAGAGCAGGATGGTTCACAATCTAGCATGAGACCCATCTTTCTAAGTAGGTTCACAAATCTACCATGCATACCAGGAAAGCCCATCAAAAAATTCTGAACCATATCTATGTTCAGTCTGTCAAAAACAAGAAGTAATTCACAGAGATTCTTCCTAAGATTTACATTCAGTTATAATTGAACCACGAATTTCGAAGAACAGTGCAGTGCAATTACAGTCAGCAAGCAGGATGATGTGGTTCAGAATCTAGCGTGAAAACCATTTTCGTATGTAGGTTCACAAATCTAACATGCTTAACAGGCACTGGTGGAAAAAAGGCCTTTGGTCGCGGTTCGCAACTGCCATTAGTCGCGGTTGCGCAACCGCGACCAAATAAGCGTGACTAAAGCCCCCCACCTTTAGTCGCGGCTCCTTAAGAACCGCGACTAAAGGCCCGTCCACGTGGGCGCCAGGCGGCCGTCGGGGCGGAGGACCTTTAGTCGTGGTTCTTCTGGCCAACCGCGACTAAAGGCCGCCACAGGTTTAGGGTTTTAGCCCCCCCCCCCCTAAACCTGTTTTCTGTTTAATTTGTATTGTTTTATTTCTTTTGTGCTTTATTTTAATTTTGAAGGAGTTTCATATATTCTACGGTACTACATACATGCATATGAATGTACAATTTCAAATAAATTTGAAATTAGAACCAAAAAGAATTCAAGAGGAATATACAATATATATTCAATATCATCGGATGACCATATACAATTTTGAACAAGTTTCCATACATGATTTAATGCATATAAAGTTCTACGTCCTCGTAATAGTGTTCTCCTTTAGGATGGAGGACTTCCCTGCTGAACCATCCAGCTAGTTCCTCTTGAAGTGGTCGGAAGCGAGCTTCTGGACTAAGCATCCACCGGAGGTTATTCCTCTGAGCATTGGTATCACTCGGAACCCGCTCAGAGGTGTATCTCCGGATCATCTCACAGACATAGTATCCACATAGATTGGTCTCCGGTGGCTGAATATCCCCAGCATTCTTAGTCTTTAACATTTTGAATTCTAGCTCTTTTTTGAATTCACCGACCTTTGTATCTACGAACCGTCTCCAAACCCTACGAGGCAAAGAAAATTAAATGAACAAGAGAGTTATTAATTAGTTACTTGATATTAGGAAATGAACGAAATAGGCCGATCGATATAGAGCGCAAATGAATGAAAATAATTACTTCTGCTGCATTCTTCTCATGCCGCCCCAAAGCTTTGGATCCATATTCACAGAGTCGTGGACGAGACATTCTGAGGTGTTAACTTTAATTACTAGCAGAATCCAGTGGAACCTGCGGACACGATACATGCACAGTACGTCATGCATAACTCATCGATTAGCCGGCCACATACCATGCATGGAGTAAACAAAAGAGAATGTGCTCAAGACAGAAACACTCACTCAAAATGGTAAGGAAATAGAATATCACTTTTGAGTTCCTGCTTTGTAAGAAAGTGCCACAGGTCTGCCTCCACGTCGGCGGGGTGACGCTCCAACACATGTCCATTAACGATGTGTGGGTCAATGAACCCAACATCATGGATGTTCCTTACTCTGCATTCCTTAATCTTCATTCTGCATGTATAATAGCGGACACAACAATATAGTTAGGACATATATATAGTGCAGGGAATATGAACGAGATGGGGTAGAAATTAATAAATCACTTACAGAACGTAGCAACTGATGATAGATTTATCGAGCTCGCGCAGATTGAAAAGCTGGAACAATTCACTCAGTTCAATTTGTACATAGTAATGTTTGAAGTGATGCTCATGTCTAACTTCCGCATAAATATATTCTTTGGCGTTTTTATTTTTTATGTAACCCTTGTACCATTTCAGCAGACCTTTCATTTGTGGAGGTAGATCCTTTTCCTGCGCAGGCTCGACGAGAGGCCCATTCTTGACATATGTAATTACTACCTCCTTCACTGGCGCCTCATCAAGGCCTAACAGTTCACGAAGAGTAATACCTAAGTTGGCCGCTTGTTCTCTGGCACTCGTTACAGTCAATCCCTGTGCTGCCGCAGCTTGTATGATCTCGGGGGCATCCGGACAGAAGGCTTCCACTATAAGCAGGGCAATCGATTGTTTACTTTGTTCCCCGAGCTGGGCAACTTGTTTCCCGCTTTTTTTACTTTCGGCCTTCTCCCGCTCTTTGTTCTCCTTGAACATGAGTGCCTGCCTGCGAAGTTCACGTGCATAGTCGTTAGGCAGATTCTTCGTGGCTTGGGACGGTGTGCTCAAAAATGACTTAGCCCACTTCTTTTGCTCATCAGAAAATACTGGCTTGGGCTCGGGCTCTCTTTTCTTCTTGCAGTCCGCCTTCCATTTCTCCAAATCAGCAGCCGCGGCCGCGTCGACTTCCTCGGCACTACGTTCCCAAGGCCTTGTGGGGAAAGGCTTCAGTGATGGCTCCGGTACCTTTGTGGTCTTAGGTACATAAGGGTCCGGGTTAATAATCCAGGACTGCTTCTGCTTCTTTGCCGGAGGTGGATTGGGGGGCGGCGTCTGATCACCCGCCGGACGAGGACTGGGGGGCGGCGGCTGATCACCCGCCGGACGTTGTGGACTGGGGGGCGGCGTCGGCTGACGTGACGGAGGTGTAGGTGAACCGCCACCACCACCACCACCACCACCACCACCGCCACCGCCACCACCACCACCGTAGGGGGGTGGACTTGTTGTCCTTGGCGCCTCGCCTGGAAACTTGATAAACTTCTTTTGCCATAGAATGAAATGGCGCTTGACATCTCCAAGTCTTTTCTCCCCTTCAGGTGTAGCAATGTCAATCTCCAGGTCCTTCATACTGCTCAGGCATTCAAAAAAGATGACCTTCTCTTCTTTGGTCAGAGCGTAGCTGGCACGACCTTGAAACCATTCCGGATGCCGGTCATCAGGGTCTTTCAAACGTTGCTGGTCCTGTCGTGCTTCCTTTGTATCATTTGTCTTCCCATACACGCCCAAGAAGCTTAGGAGGTTCACGCAAATATTCTTCGTAACGTGCATCACGTCGATTGCAGAGCGGACATCTAGGACTTTCCAATATTCTAGCTCCCAGAATATAGATTTCTTCTTCCACATGGCTGCGTGCCCGTCAGCTCCCTTCGGAACTGATTGTCCGCCAGGACCCTTTCCAAAGATGACTTTCAAATCCTTGACCATATCAAATACCTCAGCACCAGTGCGTTCCGCAGGCTTCGGCCGGTGATCTGCCTTGCCGTTGTAATGCTTGCCCTTCTTTCTTACTGGATGAATTTTTGGAAGAAATCGACGATGCCCAAGGTACACGTTCTTCTTACAATTTGGCAAATGTACACTTTCAGTCTCATGTAAGCAGTGCGTGCATGCATTGTATCCCTTATTTGACAGTCCCGAAAGGTTACTAAGAGCAGGCCAATCGTTGATGGTTACGAAAAGCAACGCTCGTAGGTCAAATTCCTCTTGTTTGTGCTCATCCCACACACGGACACCACCCCACAGCTGTAAAAGTTCATCAACTAATGGCCTTAGGTACACATCGATGTCGTTGCCGGGTTGCTTCGGACCTTGGATGAGCACTGGCATCATAATGAACTTCCGCTTCATGCACAACCAAGGAGGAAGGTTGTAGATGCATAGAGTCACGGGCCAGGTGCTATGGCTGGAGCTCTGCTCGCCAAAAGGATTCATGCCATCCGTACTTAGAGCAAATCTTATGTTCCTTGCGTCAGCTGCAAAATCTTTGAACCATCTGTCGATCTTTCTCCATTGCGTTCCATCTGCGGTGTGTCTCAACTCCCCGTCCGACTTACGGTCCTCTTTGTGCCATCGCAACAACTTGGCATGCTCTTTGTTCTTGAACAGACGTTTCAACCGTGGTATTATAGGAGCATACCACATCACCTTGGCGGGAACCCTCTTCCTGGGTTTCTGGCCCTCAACATCGTCACCAGGGTCATCGCCTCTGATCTTATAACGCAATGCAGTGCATACCGGGCATTCATTCAAATTCTCGTATTCACCGCGGTAGAGGATGCAGTCGTTGATGCATGCATGTATCTTCAGAACCTCTAAACCTAGAGGGCAGACAACCTTCTTTGCTTCGTACGTACTGGCGGGCAACTCGTTATCCTTTGGAAACATATTCTTCAACATTTTTAGCAAGTTTTCAAATGCCGAGTCAGCTACACCTGCCTCTGCCTTCCATTTCAGCAAATCCAGTGTGCAGCCCAGCTTTTTCAGACCATCATCGCATCCGGGGTACAGCGCCTTTCTGTGATCCTCTAACAT
>NC_041380.1:583378003-583426191 GCF_002162155.2 Triticum dicoccoides
AACGGGATCATCACGTGCCTCTTCTTCACCTTCCCCTTCACCTTCAGCATCCTCCATGAAAGTATCACCGAAATGAGCAAGATAGCTTTCATCGATGAAATCATCCCCTTCTTCATCTTCTTCCATTATAACCCCTCTTTCTCCATGCTTGGTCCAACAATTATAGCTTGGCATGAAACCGTGCCGAAGCAGATGCATGTGAACATCTCTTGAGGAAGAGTAACCCTTCTGATTCTTACAGATAACACATGGACAGATAACAAAACCCCCCTGCTTGTTCGCATTAGCCACTACGAGGAAATCTTTCAAACCCGTAGTGAACTCGCCGGAGAGTCGGTTACCGTACATCCATTGCCGATTCATCTGCATTATTATAATATAAAATATATAATTAACCATCATGCATTTGTTAAACTAACTAGCTACAAACAATATAAATTAAACAATGAACTGCACACATGCATATTTTATCAATGACACATCAAAGGCTCATCAAGTTGCTAACCGCGATCGAGGAGTGTGGCTCCAACACTTCATGTCATGTTTGTTTCATGCTCTTGGGGCATTTCATCAAACACCTTATGTGCATAAGAGGAACCAAAAGCAAACCTACACCCACTTGTGAAGAGAATGGCTCCAAATGGCTAAGTGTTGGCTGCTGGATGGGTATATATAGGGGAGGGGCTTTAGTTGCGGTTGGCCTGGCAAACCGTGACTAAAGGTGCCCGAAGGCCTTTAGTCGCGGTTGTCCTCGCCAACCGCGACTAAAGACCCTCACGTGCGCCAGCTGGCCACCGAGCGCCCTGGGCCCAGGCCTTTGGTCGCGGTTCACCTCCAGAACCGCGACTAAAGGTCCCATTAGTCGCGGTTCCTACAGCTTCGCGACTTATGGGGCTGGACGGAAGCCTGTTTTTCCACCAGTGAGGAAGCCAGCCAGATCTCGAACAGGCCAAGAAAGCATACCTCCGACAGAAACTGAAGACGAGACACCAAAGAGATCCTCGGAAGCGTACCTCCGACGAACAATTTGGAGCACGAGGAGAAATCGGCCCTCAGATTCAGCAACCTCCCGATTGGAGTCGCGGTATGGGGCGCCACTCTGCCTCCCCAACTGAACATTTACCTACTGGGTCGCTCGGATCTTGAACTATTATCACTAGTGGGTTTATGTTCTATATATAAATTGGATCCTTGTTTATGTGAACTATATTGTTGCCATCTGTTGAATATTTCTGAAGTACATGTCGGGGATGCATGTCTCCATAAACAAAGGAGATGTTGTCCGAGTTGATAGTTTTTTCCCTATCTTCGTGTCATTTAGATAGATTGTAAAACGATAGTACTATTGTCAACAGAACAAACAATAGACAATACATACATAGTATAAACTATATAAAAACTCTCGGCAATATTTTTCCAATTTGGCCAACTGATTGGGAAACTACAGCAAAACCGTATTGCAAGCTTTTCCTTTGAGCCACATCATTTATTAGTACATCACAAATCAGGCCTACAGCAGCTGCAACATGTTTTTATTCAACATTCTATTTGGCAGTAACACAGATAAAGTATAATTGGATATACTGTGGCCGGGAGACAACGCCCTCTAATAAAGTCCTCCTTGTGGCAGGCCTCGAGACATAGATCGTCGTCTGAGCATGAATCACGATAGGACTCGCTCCGTTGGTCGCAGATCTCGGCTTCCGATCCTACAAAACAAGCACCACAATATGATGTATGATACAAGATCAGATCCTGCAACGATCCAAAAAAGCAAAATATATGGATGTGTAATGGAGTAAAAAGTTGATATATGAGCGGCATAGATAATTCATTTGAGGAGGTGCCTTGTTCTTCATATGAAATTTGCAGACATAGTATATCTCTTACCAGGAACAAAGAGAAGTGTAGCGAGCAGTAGCAGCAGGATTGGCACCTTGAGGACTCCCATGTCTTGGAGAATAAACGGTCACAAAGGCTAGTAAGCGAGCGTATAATAGATTAGATGCAAATCAAAATAGGCTACGTACGCCTTCATATATATAGCCTCGGATGATGAGAGAGAAAAAAGAAGTCAAAGATATGACTGTGATACGTACCGTATGATATGAGCAAGACATATCTGCTGCGATTGTGAATTTGCGTGCACGTGCAACGCACGTATGCTAATCTTACTACAATAAAAATATGAACTCCGTCTTATGTTTTTACCTGGACATTTAAATGCATGTCACGGCCAATGATTTCAAAGTAGTAATTTATTTTAGATCAAGTCATTGGTCCTGTTTGACGGGTGAAAGACTTTCATTATTGAAATGTTGTGATCCCAAAATTCCAAAAATAAAATGAAAAAAATCACGCATGTAACACAAGACCAAAACACATGTCTTCAAATAGAAATGAATGTAAATGTTACTTATTACAAAAATACTTAAAAATAACAACTAAGCAACATTATCTAGTAATCATTATTTGATGATGATCCTCTCTGGAAGGTCCATCTTTTGATACGATCTATAATGGTTCGTTCTAAGACTAGGATATTGTTTAGAACTTCATTCTCTTCATACCTCAAAATATGAACCAAAAATCGCTTCCTCAGTTCAAAATCATCCTACATATGCATTATATAACAATGTTATTTAAAACACATGAGTAATGTGTGTAGAAATGAGTATGGTGGCAATACTTACCTTGGGTACCGGAAAATGTAGCGTCTCATCGTGCCATGAGTGCATTAAATTGAAAACCAAATAACCGGCAAGGGACTGCATGTATGAAATGTTACATGTGAGTTGAATGAATCAATTAAGATTGTGATGTATTGACAAGATTCTTACCCGTATGAGTTTGTGGGAACATTAGGAACTTTGCATCCCCATATTAAAATGTCGTCCTTGAAGGCAGGGTTTGCAGCTTGGAGTGCAAGGTTTAGATCATTGGCCATAGTTTTAAATATATGCTTTCCGAAAGTAGGTATTGAAAGCGGGTCCAGAATAGAAACAACCTTTTTATGTTGGTCCAAGACGAACAATAAAAATAACCCAAGAATATCACAAGGCAATAAAATCTACAATGATGCATGCATTCAGAAATACATCAATTATTATCATTCATTGAAACTAAATAAACAATAATTTTGAATTCAAATCTTACTGTATCACATTCGGAGATATGATACTCATTGCTGTCAGGCCAGCTATCAAACAGTTGTGTCGACATAGCAATGTCCATACCGTCACGATGACTTGGGATTCGTGCATAGTGGGACATGGACTACAATAATGTAAGAAAACATTAGTGGAATTGAGGCAAAATGTAAAATGTGATTAAAATAACTTACACAGAACCGTAGATCCATATAGTGCACTGGCACATCTCTAGCAAGCTGGAAGTCATGGCATGCTAGTATCCTCACAGCCATGTTAAAACAATCGGCATCCACGTACTCATCATTTTTTAATATGTTCTTTAATTGTCTCAGGTTTAAACTAATAGGATAAGGTTGAGAGCTTTTCACTCATTCGCTCCTGTGTAATGGGAATTCATGTCAATTATAATTATACAAGAGTAATAATTTATTAGAAATAAATATAAACTGAAAAAAATGTGTCTTACTCTAGCAACGGGATATCATCAACCATGCTGATGAACAAGCAAAGTTCATCTATTAAGTCGTCGTTTGTTGGAGTGACAAACGGCGAAAGGATAAATGATTGCGGCATGAGCTCAACTTGTGACGATGAGTTGGATGCTCTCGGTTTGTTAGGAGGTCTTTCAACAATCATACAATCGTTGGGATCCGTGTTGGTTTCATCATCATCCATGTCTCGGTTTCTTATATCGTCATCATTGAATTCCGAGTCGACTAAAATGACCGCTAATTTTGTTCTAAAATCTGTCATATAAACCTAAAGTGAAGTAGTAATAATAAGACTTAGTTTTCAAATAATGACACAACATGAAATAATTAGTATCATGATACGATGCAAGATATACCTGTTCGAGACAAACACAGTCATATAATTTAACATCCAGAGACCACAAGATGACCTGGATGATAGGAATATTGATGTGATTAATAACAAAGGTATTAATAAAAAATATTAGTATTATAAAATGATGATGATTGAACCACACAGTCATACTGGAGACGGTTGATTAAAAAGAATTTAACAACATTTGTTGCTAATATAAATGAAATGAGCAAAAGGGCTATGAACAAAAGAATTGAATTTGTGAACGCATAAGTTTTAATATAAATCGAATGAACAAAAGGGCTATCAATAAAAAATGAATTTATAGACGCATCATTTTTTTAGAGGACCAATATAATTATTACTTCACCAAATGGGTTCATATAAAATTTAATTCAGATTTCACTCGTGCGTTGACAAGTAACCAGAGAAACACAAGCAGCCTCTGAGAAGTAAAATAAAAAGAAAGAGCACCGATTGCACTCGAAAATCCATTCCTGCACCCGAGCTCATCTGCACCCGCGTCGACGAAACAAATAAAAAAAATACTAGAAAAATTCAAAAAATTCCAAATAAAATTTGTGTGATAGACATTTTGATGCGTGAGGCCCGCTCCAAATTTCAAGTCATTTGGACATATGAGCAGCTCTCAGCAAAAAAGACAAATTGAGGGTATGTAAAAATGTTTACTGTTCATGTATTGTTTTGGTCCGATTTGTCTTTTTTGCTGAGAGCTGCTCATATGTCCAAATGACTTGAAATTTTGGGCGGGCCTCACACATCAAATTTTCTACCATACAAATTTTATTTGGAATTTTTTGAATTTGTTTTGAATTTTTTATGAATTTGTTTCTAACTGGGTGCAGATGAGCCTGGGCACCAATACGCCCTACTCGGTTGCACTTCACTTTCTCCACTGTGAGGCCGTGAGACACAGGAAGTCATCACTTCATTTTTCTTTCTCCACTCGTCACTTTGCTTTCTCCGCCAGCCATCTACCCAGCCGCCTCCTCTGCAGCAGGCCGGCTCCTCTGCCGCCACGCCGTCGCCCAGCGCCCCTCCCCCCCACCCGCACCACCATGGGCTCTCCCCGTCTCGTCGTATCCCCACCACAGCCTCGTCCCGCCATCTCTTATCCCCACGATGGCCTCGCCCCACCGGCCCTTATCACCACGATGGCCTCTCCCCGCCGCCTCCTGTCACCACCGCGGCCTTGCCTCGCCGCCAACCCCGCGGATCTTCCCTAGATCGGTTCTGCCGCCGCCATCCTACTGCCCCAAAGTAGATCGAGATGCGAGCTGCTGGACACGATGTGGGAGGAGGCATCTCAAATTGGACGGAGATTCAGTGCGTTGACGCTTCCGCCGCAATCATCGCCCCCCGTGCTTGGCTCACATAGTCGCTCCGGGAAGGGGTTCGCAGCTCGCATACGTGCTCGGTTGCTGAAGGTATGCTGTTCGATTAGATGTTATTAGTGCACCTACGGTTATCAGTGGGGATTTAGTCAGGTGACATTTTTGATTTGTGGATTTGTATTTTGGGTGGCTTAATTTGTCACTATCAGTTATCTATAATTGATGTCGAGTCATTGCTTTTGTGGCAGTTGCTTGATTTGTGTGCTATTCTCATGTTGTAATGTCACATTATTACTGGCAGTAAGTAACTGAGAGTTCTAGGGTGACAACCAAGTTGATATCTGTATAGTTTGTATCAGAAATACATGTGACTACATCATTTGACATCTTTCCTTTGCTGATGCTTATGCCATTGTATGCACAATAGGTGCCTTCGCCACATTGTCATTCATATGTGAGATGTTTCTCTTTCTCTATGTTGGCATGGATGATATAGTGTAGTGGAAGATTGTTAGTGAAACGCATATAGGTATGCCATCTATCTGCTTCTTTCCATGTGTAGTAACATATTTGTTGTTCAAATCCTGAAATTGTAACACATTTTCTATACTATATGCAGCCCAATGAAATCTATCGCCTCGAGCTCCATTATTTAGGCCAGATGTCATGAGAGGTGTTGTGTCAATTGCATTGGCATACAATAAGGTAAAGAATTGCATTGGCATACCAGATCTGTTGATGAAATGTCCTTCAGGAATGCTATGCAGTGATAAAATAAACATAATAGCATACCAAATGTGCCCTGTTAAGCATAAATGCTCTGAGTTATATTAGGAGGCGTACCCATCCGTTTGACGACTGCTCTTAATATATTCTTCTCTTTTCCATGTTGTAACATCTAGATTAGTCCACTTGTCGGATTTTAATTCCATGTGCTTGGATGCATATTTGAATAAATCCTCCAGTCCTTCTAGCTGTTGTACCAACAAATGGAAAAAGTATAAGCATCACAAGCAAGAAATAAGAAAAAAAAGCTTGTAGAAAAGATGGGGCAGTAGGACTAAGGACTAACCGTATCAATGAGGTCCTTGCGGTTCATGTATGGGCCTAGCGAGTTGAGCACTTGAACACATTGTTTTCTGGCATTTATAACACATAGGTACCAGTGAACGTCGTCCATGTTTATTGGAATGTGTATCTAAAGAAAATGATTATTTTAGTTGTACTCGTATGTGGACGAATTGGTCGTTCTTGCTGTAATTCATAGAAATATGTAGAAAACTAAGACTAACCATATCATTTTCCAAATATGCTTTGGCTTTGTTTAATACCCATGCTGGTGCAGCATCCGTGTCATCTGAGGGCAGATAGCTACCGATCTTTATCATCTTAGAGATGCATGCATTCTCTAAGAACACGGTTCCACCTGACCTTACTTGTAGATGCTCCGTAGAGTTATGCAGTTTATGTATGTATTTATGACCTACAATTAAAAGTATACATAGTATATTAGATGACACATACTCATAATCAAATAGTATCTTCCTGTCCTAATGCGATAATAATAATAATAATAATAATAATAATAATAATAATAATAATAATAATATACTTACTTCATCGCCAACCCATTCTCCGGGAGTTATAAGAGATAGTAAATGTCTTTTTTCAGAAATGCGTCGCCGATGCTCACTAAATTTCTTTCTTTGCTGGTTTCGGATCTGATATTTTGTATAACGGACCAATCATCACCAGTGTAGGCATAATCTGTCATGATGGCCATGATAACAGTTAATGATAATGAACACAAAAACAATAATGTAGCAGTACAAGGACATTGAAGGTTTTGTTATGTGCCTTGTGGAGAAACAACATAGTCTCGTGCTATCTTAGGCTTGTTATGCCGTCGTATATGTTTCTTTATATGCACGGGCATTGTTAGATTGTCCTCTATAGTTTGAAGCCCTTCCGTGCCGGGTGTTTGTGCCAATCCCTCGTCCTCAGTTACCACCATTTGTTGACTTGTTTCGTTGTGGGTTAATTTCTGAGAACAATATTAAAAGAATTACCCATATGTAGGATATAATATAATTAGAATGATCTTGGAAGAAATAGTTGGAAAGGGGAAGCCACCTGTGTATGTTCAGAATATTTGGCCTCTTTGTTTGCTATGTTTTCATCAAGAATAGGTGTATATTCTGAGCTCTCCGTGCAATTACTTTCCTCCACTTCATTATTGTTCAGTATTTCACTTGATTCGTCATCGCTCGGTAGCTGAAACACGTGGTAGTATAATATTGTAACAGAGAGAATATCTTTTTATATGATATTGTACTAATATATTACAAACTGATCTGTGGCATTTTAATTGAATAGTAATGACATGTGGAAAGAAAACTTGCCTCCGTCGATTCGGGGATTGTACCTCCAGCCTTGGTTATGACAGCATCAAAAAGCATGTTTTGTGGACCCTTCGTAATGGACTCTTGTGTAGCCTTTGTGGACTTGGGATCTGTATCCTCTTGTACGGTTATCACCTCTTCAATCTGCATATTCTCTGTATCCTCCATTGTAGATTCTTCTTATATCACCTCTGCCGACTCAGTGTTTGTATCCTCGTCTTTCTTTATCTCCTCTTCAATCTGCATATTATTTATATCCTCATCCTTTGCTACCTTGTTGATGTTTTCTTGAAAACCCAAGCATGGCACTTTTAGATAGGAAACCTTGCATAGGAAGAACAGAGATATAATATGTTATTACCGTGTCGATAGCATGGACAATAGTACCGGATCTGGTTGGAGATTGACCCGCATGGGGCACCGGTGATGGTGGAGCAGACATGGACGATGATGGTGCTTCACCAAGGGAAGATGTATGCGGCGTGGTGGAGAGACTTGTCGTGGAGGTAGCACCAAGGGCAGATGTGTGTGGCAAGGTGGAGAGACTTGTCGTGGAGGTATGTTGGGATGCGGCTGAGAGTTCGCGAGGGAGGATGGAGGAGAGGTCGAAAGTAATGGTATGTCGCAATATAAGGAAGAATCGTGAGAGAAAGGAAACTACTATCGCGATAATTGGGGACTCCTGATTGCTATCATCCCCGGATTTATCTGAGGCCCCAATTTTTTATACCCCCCACACACAAAATTATGGAGTTATTTTCATAGTACACTTTATATGCATAAATATTGGGTTTGGCCCACCTTCCTTGTGTAATTCAGAAAAGGCACACCCTTTAAATATTTGACAAACTTATTTTTCTGTTTCATTTGAAATTAAGGTGATGTATGGTGGTTGTGTTCTTGTACATGAGCTTGCGACTGGGGGGACTACCAACAGGCGTACCTGCTACGTGTTGGTGATGAGCAAGCCAGCCAAGGGGGAAATCAGTGAAGAGGTGAAGAAGAAGCTGGTTTGATGCATGTTGGAAGAGGTATTCTCGTACAGTGTGGTTATCCATCATTTTAGCCTTTTACATACCTTATCTTCTTTTCTGAATACTGTACGCTATATTCTTTTCATTTTTTCTGAAAAAGAAAGCATGTGAGCTCGTGTGCTATAGATCCGGAAATGGCATATGTGCAAGATAGTAGTAATAACGCCTTTTAACTTCAATATATTACAAAAATCTCATAGACTTTTCCAGTTTTCATTACAAATATATCATAGCGCATAGCACTTAGGCGTTGAAGAACATCTTTTAACAGAACAGAATTCGGAAGGATAAATTTAGCTAGTACAGAATACAACAAAACGTGTTCCTTATTATGGATGATCTGACACCATGTCGTAGCATCATTCCACCATGTTCTTCTCTTCCAAATAGGTTTACAAGTTGGGACATGTGGAGACCAATAACCACAACAAAGCCTCAATTCTCCTGAACACGAAATATTTGTCAAACCTGAATCAACAAAAACTGTGAAGTGATTAGTGCATGACATGACATACGGCTACAAGGATGATAAGCTTGTAAGAAGCTACTTACATAAGTTGGTTTTGAAAGTGACATAGTAGGTGAAAAGAAATAATAATGGAATAATGCACCTACCTCATCTCTCCAAAACATCTCTGTAGACAATGTTCTTGGTGCTTTTCCCGGATTTATCAACATCTTTGTTTGGCTTGGCCAAAATCCGCGTCGTCACTCTCGACACTCCTCTTGACAATGCAACATAGAGCTGACCATGTGAGAATACTGGCTCGGGAAGGTAAATGCCGACATTTGGGATGGTCTGACCCTGTGCCTTGTTAATTGTCATCGCAAAACTCAGGCGGATGGGGAACTGTTTTCTCTTAAGTTTGAAAGGAAGTGAGATGTCCTCTGAGGGCGACATAGGGATCCTAGGTATAAACACCCTCTTTCCAGCATGCTGACCACCAACAATCTCCGCATCAATTGCATTATCCTGAAAGGCTCTGATCATAAGCCGTGTTCCATTGCATAGGCCATTATGAGGGTCGAGGTTCCGGAGCAGAATGACCGGGCAGTTGACCTTTAGTTTCAAAACATGCGGGGGCAAGCCATTTGGTGTGATCGAGTTCAAAAAATCAATTGTGTAATTATTCTGCAAGTCATCCTCGATTGAGTCAAAACTATGGTATAACTTTTCTTTGCCTAGAAACCTGGAGATCATCTTGTCATTCAGGTCATCGACATGATCGTTCTTCGTCGAAAGAATAGCACGTGCACTCATGTACTCTCTCGATCTTGCATTGGCCTGCAAAGATGGTAAGACATCTTCTATGAGCATGTTAATAGCTTTTTCATCCTCGGTATAGCCAATGACAATGTCGTCAGGGAGACGGACATAATCGTCGCCAATTGTCTCTTCAGTTCCATTGCCTATCCTTAGTAGGTATTCTGAGAACCAAGGATCAGCCTGTGCCCGCATATTGCGCGTGAGACGTACCTTGCGGGTCTTCTCCCAAAGATAGGATCTCAGAAGCGTAGCATCCGTGATCTGTGCTCTTGTCCCACGTGTCACAACGGGTAGGACCTTCCTGAAATCGCCACCAAAGACAACAACCTTTCCTCCAAACAACAAAGAACATTCCATTATATCCTGTAGTGATCTATCAAGCGTCTCAACTGCTTGTCATTTTGTCATAGCGAATTCGTCCCAAATTATCAAGGATGCCTGTCTAAGAAACTCCGCTGTACCACTCTGTTTTGTAAAACTACACATACTATTGTCAGTGAGCTTGATTGGAATTTTGAACCGGGAGTGTGTTGTCCGTCCTCCAGGCATTATCGATGCTGCAATACCAGATGTAGCAGTTGCGATTGCTATTCGGCCCATGGAACGCACCTTTGCAAGCAATGCCTTGTACAGGTACGTCTTCCCAGTGCCTCCTGGACCATCAATAAAGAATATCTATCTTTTTTTGTTCATCACATGATGAATTATGTCATTGAAACCAGCTAGCTGCTCATTGTTCAAACTGCTAAATAGATCTAGATGTTCTTTGTCCGCGGTGATCTGCCTCTCCTCTGTTACCTCTCTGTACTCACTGTCATAAGAACCATCGGTCTCAACCAGATCCGGAAGTCCATAGCTCTTAATATCCTTTCCCATGGATTGCAACATATCCCTAATATCTCGAAGGACCATCTGCTCAAGTACTGATTCGTTGGATTCATTACGGCGGTAGTCCTCACACATTGATGGTAGATGTTTATCCCACAATTGTGGGATTTGTTGCCTCGCAAAATACTAATATAGTCGCAAACAACCGTCTTAGGGCACAAGGCATCTGAAATGTGGCTGCCTCTGTCATGCAATCATCAAGAGTCTTATCGTGCTCAATGAGGCCTAGGTGCTCACATGTCTCTCTGAAGGAAGTGCATAGGTTGCCATTTACTGTTTTTAAATCATCAAATGAAGTGGCACCTCGGAGATGACTTAGAAGTACACGCAAGTAGTACCTCTCTCCTTCAGCAGGGTGTGCATAGACAAGTCTTCCAATATGTGATCTGTTATTTCTTCTCTTCTGCCACTTCTTTTTTCCAGCTATCCATCTATAATGCTCTGGAAACTCTCTGTACAACAATTTCCGTGCTTGCGGATTTCTCTGGTTCATCTCAAAGTACTCGGTAAGCATGGACCTGGATGAAGATGCTCGAGCAACAACATCTTCTAGATTTTCACCAGCTTTAAATGCAATTGTATGCATGTTCGGCAAATGAAGCTGGAGCTGTAGCACTGATGGACTGACATCAAACATTTGGAAACCAAAAATCCTGTAAATAGCCTCCAGAGGATATACATAGCGTGCATCCCTGTATTGCCTGATTTCATTGATGATTCCACCATCATTGATTATGTCCTGCTCGAATGTAAAGGACACCCGATCATGGCCTTTATAGATGTACTTGAACAAATACTTGACTGCCTTGATGCTCGAGCATGCTTCCACATTAATGTGGCAGTTGTATTGCATAAGCAGAGAAGGGTTGTAAGGGACCACCCATCTATTGTCCAAATTTGCTCCTCTGATCCTAACTCCACGCCCATCATCCCTCCTCTGATAGATGGGATAAGAGTCTTTACCTTGTTGTGTGGCATCACAAAAATCTCGCGGATAATGAAACCTACACTGTCCATCAATCATGCAAGGACAACTTTTTTTCAATTCACCACAGGGTCCGTGCAGCATGTGTTTGACGACTAGCTCATGTAGGACGGGGTGTTTCTCTTTGTCAGGTATCTCTGCGGATATCACCCGATCATAGTCATCTGGTGTCGCTAACTTGCTATTTGCTTTCATGATTAAAAGTATATGCTCATGAGGGAGGCCTCGTTTTTGAAACTCTGTGACATGTACATAAGTTGCGACTTCTCCAAAATGCTTACCCTTAGTTAACAAGTCCATCATATCTTGCTGTTTAGCCTTGTATACTCTTGCCACAAGGTCTGGACGGTCTTGTGGCAGTTGTCCAGGCATCAGATTCTGGGTTATCTCCTCCCAATGTGGATTGCAAGTCATTGTGATAAAATAATCCGGTTTACCCCACCGTTGGACTATTGCCATCGCATCCAGCAACCTCCGCTGCATGTCACGATCACCACCAGGAAACGTACGTGGAAGCACGATTCTCTTGCCAATTCGATCACTGCGTGACTCGCCGGCAACGATGGTGTCAACAAGACCCTGTAATAGTACACAAGGTTATGGAAAAGGCATGATTTTCAATAAGTCATTGTATTAGGATGTATTGGAATAACCACAAGCACGATACCCGGTAGAGGTCAGCTCGTATAACATTTTGATTTTCTGGCTTTGAGTACCAGTCCAGCCTCATAGTCTCAATCTTGATATACATGTCAATAGCCCACTGTTGGAAAAGGCGCCCACCGAACAAGATGATGTTAAAACGCTTCTTCCTGACCTGTAGCTTGAAGCAGTAGTACTCCCTCTGAAAGCACAAGTGCTCCCTAGGTGGTTTTGATAATTGATGACAACATATCTCTTGTTGGACTAACATTTCTATCTAGCATGTTTCAGATAAGTTCAACAATGGAGTGGCATGAACTAAAGGTTGTGGGAACTCCTTCAAGATGCTAAGGACAAAGGATTGGCTAAAGCTTCAAGCTCAAGACTCTTCATTTTACATTTTAGTGATCCAAGATCACATTGAGTCTTTAGGAAAAGCCAATACTATCAAGGAGGGATGAGGTGTTGCTTAATGAGCCTCTTGCTTCATGTACTTAGTGATATGCTCCAAAACCCTCAACTACTTTCCCATATCCACATATGACCTAAACCCTAAGCCAAACTCGGTCCTACCGATTCTTTCTATCCGGCGCCACCGAGTTTCACTTGTCATAAGCCACTGCCAAACCCTAGCAATTCGGTTCTACCGATAGGGATCTTGGTCTCACCGAGATGGGATTGCAAACTCTCTGTTTCCCTTTCGTAACTTTTTGGTCTCACCGAAAGAGTGAATCGGTCCCACCGAGATTGCAATGTAAACTCTTTGTTTCCCTTTTGTAACTTTTCGGTCTCACCGAAAGAGCAAATCGGTCCCACCGAGTTTGCCTGACCAACTCTCTGGTTAGCTTATTACCAAACTCGGTCTCACCGAGTTTGTGTAATCGGTCTCACTGAGATTACGTTATGCCCAAACCCTAACCATATCGGTCTTACCGAGTTGCATGTCAGTCCCACCGAAAATCTCTAACGGTCACTAGGTTTACCTTTTCGGTCCGACCGAGTTTGTTGATTCGGTCCCACCGAGATTGGAAAACTGTGTGTAACGGTTGGATTTTGTGTGGAGGCTATATATACCCCTCCACCTCCTCTTCATTCGTGGAGAGAGCCATCAGAACACATACACAATTCCAACTCATATGTTCTGAGAGAGAACCACCTACTCATGTGTTGAGACCAAGATATTCCATTCCTACCATATGAATCTTGATCTCTAGCCTTCCCCAAGTTGCTTTCCACTCAAATCTTCTTTCCACAAAATCCAAATCCTATGAGAGAGAGTTGAGTGTTGGGGAGACTATCATTTGAAGCACAAGAGCAAGGAGTTCATCATCAACACACCATTTGTTACTTCTTGGAGAGTGGTGTCTCCTAGATTGGCTAGGTGTCACTTGGGAGCCTCCGACAAGATTGTGGAGTTGAACCAAGGAGTTTGTAAGGGCAAGGAGATCGCCTACTTCGTGAAGATCTACCGCTAGTGAGGCAAGTCCTTCGTGGGCGATGGCCATGGTGGGATAGACAAGGTTGCTTCTTCGTGGACCCTTCGTGGGTGGTTGCTTCTTCGTGGACCCTTCGTGGATGGAGCCCTCCGTGGACTCGCGCAACCATTACCCTTCGTGGGTGGAGCCCTCCGTGGACTCGCGCAACCGTTACCCTTCGTGGGTTGAAGTCTCCATCAACGTGGATGTAGGATAGCACCACCTATCCGAACCATGGGAAAAACATCCGTGTCTCCAATTACGTTTGAATTCTCCAAACCCTTCCCCTTACATTCTTGCAAGTTGCATGCTTTACATTCCGCTGCTCATATACTCTTTGCATGCTTGCTTGATATGTATTGTGTATGTTGAAATTGTGCCTAAAACTCCACTCAAACCAAAAAGGCCTAAAAATTGCAACTTTAGCACTAAGTGTCCAATCACCCCCCCCCCTCTAGACACATCTACTTCTAGATCCTACAAGTGGTATCAGAGCTTTGGTCTCCATTGCCTTGGTTTAATCACCATTGGAGGAAGATGGATGTGTCTACCTTAGGGAGTCTTAGACATAGAGTGCCTATTCTTGATGGAGAGTATTTTCATGAGTGGAAAAATGGGATGCTTGTAATTTTCAATCAATATCATTTGAACAAGTATATTGCTAGCCCTTGTGCACCTCATATTGATCCTTTGCATCCTACCCTAGATGAAGATATTGACATGATTCGCAATCTTAGAACTATTGAGCTCATCATTAGAGGATTGCCCAAAAATTTGATTGCTAGTTTGCCTACTCTTAATTGTGCCTATACTATATGGAAATTTCTTGAGGAACGATTTCCCGATCATTCCTTGAAAACTTTGGATGAAATTCTCCATAAATCTATTGCCTTGAGTGAGATGAACTCTAGTGATCCTAGTTTTGGTAATTGTCTATTTGAACTTACCAATCTTAAGCATGCTAAAGGAGATGTTGGAATCATTAGTGATATCATATTCGAAGCTATAAGAATTCATAAAAGTGACCACTTTGATGATCATTTATCTAATGAATTACCCTCTCTAGGAAATGATGAGTCACAAGATCATGATGAACATGGATACTATGATGATGATGATGATGATAGTGACTTCGATCTTGATGATGCAATGAGACATTTTGGTCTTATGGCAAATCTTCGGGGATATGAATCAGGAGGAAAGGAATGGGTTCTTGATAGTGGATGTACTGATCATATGACCGGAGATGAAGAGATGTTTCGTGAGCTTGCTGAAAATGACGGCCCTCGAAAATATGTCACCTTTGGTGATAATTCAAAGGGTAAAGTGGTTGGCCTTGGTAAGATGGCCATCTCACATGATAGTTCCATTCAAAATGTCATGCTCGTTGAATCTCTCGGCTACAACTTACTTTCAGTATCTAGACTTGCTGATTTCGGTTTGAATGTCCTATTTACTGAGGTAGATTGCCAAGTATTTCGTCGAGACAATCATAAAATGGTCTTTACCGGTATGCGTAGAGGTGATCTTTACATTGTCGATTTCTCTAAAAAGGCACAACCTAAAACTTGCTTTGTTGCTAAATCCTCAAAAGGTTGGTTGTGGCATAGACGACTAGGTCACGTTGGCATGAGAAACCTTGACAAGCTTATTAAAGGAAATCATATCCTTGGAGTTAATGATGTCATATTTGATAGGGATAGACTTTGCAGTGCTTGTCAAGCAGGTAAACAGGTTGGAGGAAGGCATCCCGTAAAGAACATCATGACCACAAGAAGGCCACTCGAGCTACTTCATATGGATCTTTTTGGTCCCAACGCCTACAAGAGTCTCGGTGGAAATTCTTTTGGTCTAGTTATAGTTGATGATTTTTCAAGATTTACGTGGGTGTTCTTTCTTAATGACAAGTCGCAGGTCCAGAAGATCTTCAGAAACTTCGCTAGGAAGGCCCAAAATCAGTTTGACGTGAAGATCAAGAAGGTTCGGAGTGACAACGGAATGGAGTTCAAGAACGCAAATGTGGACACCTTTCTTGACGAAGAAGGGATTTCACACGAGTTCTCGGCTACGTACACACCTCAACAAAATGGAGTTGTTGAGAGGAAGAACCGAACGCTCATCGAAATGGCAAAAACGATACTTGATGAATACAAGACGCCAAAGCACTTTTGGGCAGAAGCGGTTGAGACAGCTTGTCACGCAACAAATCGCTTATATCTTCACAAGCTACTCGGCAAGACGGCATACGAGCTTCTCACCGGTAACAAACCCCAAGTTGGATACTTTCGAGTATTCGGCTCAAAGTGCTACATTCTTGATAAGCATCATCGTTCAAAGTTTGTTCCTAAATCTCATGAAGGTTTTCTACTTGGTTATGGCTCAAACTCTCACACTTACCGTGTCTACAACAATTTCACCCAAAAGGTTGAAGAGACGGTAGATGTGAAGTTTGATGAATCTAATGGCTTGCAAGTAGAGCAATTGCCAATTGATGTAGGAGACAAAGACTCTTCAGAAGCAATCCAAGACTTGTCCATTGGCAAAATTCGTCCAACGGAGGTGAAGGAGAGTACTTCATCCGTCCAAGTGGAAGCTTCTACTTCACGACAAGGTGAACCAAGAATTGACACAGAAGCATCCACAAGTGGGACACACCAAGATGAAGAAGACAAGGAAATGCATCAAGACGAACATCAACAACCTGTTTCTCCACCACGACAAGAGAACGACGACGTCAACAATGAAGAAGGCCAAGAAGAAGAACAAGATGAAGAAGATGTTCAACGAAGACCCAAGCAAAAGCTCTCACGAGTTCGGGAAAGAATTGCCAAAGATCATCCCGTCGAGCAAATCCTCAATGATATACAAACCGGGAGAATCACTCGCTCAAAAACTCGTTTAGCTAACTTTTGTGAAAACTATTCATTCATCTCTAGCATTGAACCTATGAAGGTTGAAGAAGCATTGGAAGATCTGGATTGGATAAACGCTATGCATGAAGAGCTACACAATTTTGAGAGAAACCAAGTTTGGACATTGGTTGAGAAGCCCGACAACAACCACAACATCATTGGTACCAAATGGGTGTTTCGCAACAAGCAAGATGAAGATGGACAAGTGGTTCACAACAAAGCACGTCTCATCGCCCAAGGGTACACACAAGTTGAAGGTATGGACTATGGTGAGACATATGCTCCCGTTGCTAGACTTGAGTCCATTCGCATCTTACTTGCCTATGCTAATCACCATAATATCACCTTGTACCAAATGGACATTAAAAGTGCTTTTCTAAATGGTGAAATAGAGGAGGAAGTTTATGTCAAACAACCTCCCGGCTTTATCAATCCTAAGAAACCAAATCATGTTTACAAACTTCACAAAGCTCTTTATGGTCTTAAACAAGCTCCTAGAGCATGGTATAAATGCTTGACCAAGTTCCTTATTACAAGTGGTTTTGAAATTGGTAAAATTGATTCTACTCTTTTTACTAAAAGGATTAATGGAGAACTATTTGTATGCCAAATTTATGTCGATGATATCATATTTGGTTCAACTAACCCTCTCTTTAGTGAAAAGTTGGAAAGCTAATGTCAGAGAAGTTTGAGATGTCTATGATGAGTGAACTCAAATTCTTTCTCGGTTTGCAAATCAAGCAAACTAAGGAAGGTACATTTGTCTCTCAAACGAAGTACACCAAGGACTTATTCAAGAAGTTCAATATGCAAGAATGCAAAGGTATGTCTACACCCATGCCTACTAGTGGACATAATGATTTGACCAAAGATGGTGAACCGGTTGATCAAAAGGTTTATCGCTCTATGATTGGTTCATTGTTATACCTATGTGCTTCACGTCCCGATATTATGCTAAGTGTGTGCATGTGTGCACGATATCAAGCTGCTCCTAAAGAATGTCATCTTAAGGCTGTGAAAAGGATAGTGAGATATTTAATCCATACACCAAATTTTGGCATTTGGTATCCTAAGAGGTCTTCTTTTGATCTTGTTGGCTATTCCGACTCGGATTATGCCAGAGACAAGGTTGATAGAAAGTCCACTTCGGGTACTTGTCAATTTCTTGGTAGATCTCTTGTGTCTTGGTCTTCCAAGAAACAAAACTCGGTATCCTTATCCACCGCCGAAGCGGAATACATTGCCGCTGGTTCATGTTGTGCTCAATTACTTTGGATGACCCAAACTCTTAAAGATTATGGGATTTATGTGAAACATGTTCCACTGCTTTGTGACAATGAAAGTGCTATCAAAATTGGTCATAATCCTGTACAACATTCTCGAACTAAGCATATTGAAGTTCGTCATCATTTCATTCGAGATCATGTTGCTAAGGGTGACATTGATCTTAAGCATGTTCGCACCGATAAGCAATTAGCGGATATATTTACTAAACCTCTTGATGAGAAAGTGTTTTGCAGGTTGAGAGGTGAATTGAACATCATTGATGCTTCGAACTTGGAGTAGAAACTCCATTGGATACATGCAATACATGAGCTTATGACTAATCCATGATATATCTCTTATGATGACTATCTTATGTCTTGGATATATTTGTACCTTGCATGTTGTCTAACCCATGTAGGTGCTTGGTTGAATCTAATTCCATGAGATTGCGACTCACTCACATCTTGAGCAATCTCTACATCACCAAGTCTCTACACAATGGCGGTTGAAGACAAGGAAGCACAAAACCATTCAAACATATCCTTTGACAAATTCTATGTTGAGCTTCATGATTGTCATTTTTGGATACACAAGTGCTCTTCCTTGCAAGAACTAACCCAGGTAGGTAGATGAACTCAAACTCCAAGTGGTACTCTCAACTCTTGATGAGCTACATCAACCTTGAGCACCCACACAAGTTCAACTACATGAGCAAGAACCACACCACCACCCAACACTACTAGGAAAAGGCCTACTAATGGCGCACCTAATTTGTCCATTAATGGCGCATTAGTGGTGCGCCATTAGTAGCACGCCATTAGTATATTTTACTAATGGCGCACCACTGGTGCGCCATTAGTATCTGGTATACTAATGGCGCACCTCAGATGCGCCATTAGTATATACAACAGTGCGCCATTAGTATGCCTCCCAGGGGGCCATGTATACCCAGGTGCTTTGGCATACTAATGGCGCACGACAACATGATGCGCCATTAGTAACTTCGGCATACTAATGGCGCACTGTTTAATGATGCGCCATTAGTATCCTTTGGCATACTAATGGCGCACTATGATGTGATGCACCATTAGTATGAATATTAGGTTTTTTTATTTTTTAATTTTCTGTTTTTTGCACAGGTTACAAAATGTATAATTGGACAAAATATAGACAGCACACATCAACAACAGATTCATTGAATACAATAGAAGATTAGTCTCTGAATACAATTCATCATTTTAGTCTCCGAATACAATTCATCATATTAGTCTCCGAATTGAAAAGACCGAACAAAGATAGAACATTATATTACAAGTCTCGAGACCGCGAGTTTGTCTTCACATTACAAGTCGATATCGATCATCTAAACTACCATCACATAGAAGAGAGCTGTGGTCATCACGATGAGCATCATCACGATGAAACTCGTCTTCATCCGGTTCCTCCAACGCTCCCTCCCCTCTCCCACTAGATAGCGGGCGTATCTAGATTCGGCCTCGGCCCTAGTGGCGTACCCTTTGTAATTGTTACCGCTGAATCGGTGAACCTGTCTCTGACACACCTCCCAGTCGTCGTATACTCCGGGAACCTTACCCTTGTACACGACATACCACGGCATCGCTATACAGTAGCCAAACGAAACTTAGTACCAATTCACAGACAATACATAAGCAATATATAAGTATGCAACAGAACGATCGGAAGAGAAAAGCAAGACATTAATAGCATCGATTACATCTAAGTTGAACGACTCTCGAAACCAAAGAGACATACTACAAGTTCATTAAAGTTTAATTACAACATGAGCCAATCGATGTTTCAGAACTAGACACAGTATCACTGCTTTCGACTCGACTCAAGGGACCGGAGCATGGATGAAGCCGCCGTCTATCGTGGGAGTCATGAAACAACGGGCGTTGTTAGCCTGCATTTGTAGGATTGTGTCGATGTCACTGTTGGACGGTTGATTTCTGAGGTAGAACTGCCCCGAGGTACGAAGAACATCTTGATGGATGATTTCCGCAAACTCCGACTGGATGCAAAAGAATTCTTGTCTGATGTCCGCGTCCTGGATTGCCGACACGCTCGCGGCCCAATCTTTGAGTCTACTCGGTAGTAGAAGTTGATGATGGTCCCGTACGATCGCCCGCATGTGATGGATGGCGTAGTAGGTACCCTTCTGACCGCCAGGCGGCTGCTTGACGCAGCAGAACATCGTATTGTGGGAGAACACGTGCTTGCCGTACTTACGAATAGGCCTGGTGAAGGTGCCTCCAGATTTGACGTAGCCGGGGAGAACATCATCAAGAACCTTCTTGACATTTGTGTAGTCTACGTTCGACTGACGGTCCGGGTCGAAATACGTGGCCATGGAATATTTGGGGCTTAGGAGGATGAGCGTGCAATGTGTGTCACTGCAGAAAACACGGAATGTTAAAAGAAAAACGATCGAAATCTAAGAATTCATATGTTACGGGGCGGTTGAGGGGAGGACTTACTCGGGAAAGTAAGGCACGAGGAAGTTATCCTTATCTTGGTTTGCCAGAATGAAGCCTTCGAGGTAAGAACTCGCGACTTGCCGGTCCCCAGCACTGCCCAAGATCTTGGCACGCATGTAGAAGGGGTCGACTATCACGATGTCCGAGGTCTTGTCGCGAATGATCCGCATCTCCATACTCAGCGAAAATAGCCGAATGAAGGTGTAGTGCAGCGGATGAAGGTTCAACATAGCGTGGATGTCATCAAACCGCAGGACGATCGTACCCCCGATGGAGTTATCCACAAAGCCCTTGCCCTCTGGCACCTTGGCCGCGAAAACCGGGTATGCCACATCCTTCTCTCCGATACGCCGCTTCTCCAAAGCAAGAACACTGTCATGCAGACTCCGCATAGCACCGGTTGCAGCATCGAGCATATTTCTCGGTAGCATCGGCCTACCCGCCACATGCACCCTCCTCGAGATATCCTCAGGTGAAGGTGGCCCGTCCTGAGCACGGATCGTACTCGGTGCCGGCTGGCCCGCACCCTTGTTAGTCTTTCTTTTGTGTGCCTTCTTCTTCTCCTATAATGGGACCGAGTTCTGCTCACAGACCGCCTTCTTGAGTGTGTTGGGGCTGATCATATTTCGCACCTCGCCTATCTGAGGCTTGGTGAAGTCGGCAGCTGGAGGCGTCTCCTGAGAGCTGAACTGCAGACGACGCCTGTTGCAACTTGGCTTCTCCGCGGTACCATCTAGATCGCGCACGTCTTTTGTTGGGTTGGGTTCTTGAGAAGGAGGCCCCATGAAGTCGCCACCGTACCCATGATCGGCAAAGTACTGATCGACATTGGCAAATGTATCGTCATCGTCGTCGTTCTGATCCTGTGCCATATGCATGTTTGGATCTAGTGGCATAGGGATGTCCGGCACCGTTGCGGCGGTCTTGCCATGGGGCCGACTTGGCGCCGGCACGACTGGCGGTGTTGTCTTTGGGGTGGTGTCCCCCGCCCCCAAACGAATCTGGCTCTTCGGCCAAAGCAGGGGCCAGCTCAGGCAGGCGTTGAGGGTCATCACGTCATCATCGTCGGCCCCGACGGGTCGAATCGGAGGTAACAACTCATCGCAGCCTGGCAGCACCCGAACCAGTTGAACCCTAAACAAGTTGGGTGGCATCTGGGTACCGTGGTACAAGGGGTTGCCCGGTTGAACGATTTTGCCCTTGGCGACATCGACCAACTCTTTGTTCACGAAGTGCAGGAGAGTGCACGGAACGTCGGCGGCGCCCTGCGAAAACATGTAGGGCGTCAGGGATGCCCAGTCAAAGGCAAGGAGATGAAGTCCTCGGCCGAGAGAGGCTTAATTAGTTACCGTGATGATGGCGTCGAGCTCGGCTAATGTCGAGGCACCGCCAACGGCGGGCGTGCAGTTGACGGAGGGGCCGCTTGCTGCAAAGGTGCCGGCCGACGTACACTCGGGTGCATTAAGCTCCCGTGCCGGTGTCGGAGACACCAATGCCGCCTCCGCCGGAGACACCAATGGCCCCGCCATCGCGTTCTGCGAGTTGCTGGCCGTGAAGCTAGGAATCGGGGGCGGCCCCTGTTGGCCGCCTGCAATCCACGCACTAATCCCCGGGATCAAGGTAGGCACAATGGCGGTGATCGTCGCTCCGAGTTGTTGTTGCACTTGCTCTTGGACAATCTCCGGAATCCGCGCCACCTGTGCCCTGAGTTCTTGAACCTCGCGCGCCTGGCTTTCCAAGCTGGTCTTTTTCTCCTTTCGCCCATTAGTGTTATAGTATGACGACCATTTTGTCGACAAGCCTTTGCCAGCCACATGACCAGCTGACATTGGCTTACTGAGCTTATCCTTGTTCTTCATTACATTCAATGCCCTATTTAGAGTGGTGTCCCAAGGGTTGCTCTTAGTCGACCCCGCGCTACTGCTTTCAGTCGCCTGCGGAAGGAATGTGAACCATTTAGAAATTTGGCTTCATTAATTAGAATGCAACCATATGGAGCTAATTGCGCGGGGGTGTATTCCTTACCAGAACAAGCTCAAGCGCCCTGGTCTTCGGATCCGTGGTAAGCTCCTTTGTTTTCAGGTCCTTCTTGTACTGGGCCCTGACAAAGTTCCTGGTCTGCTTGTCACCATATTTATCGAAGAGGGGCGGTAGGCCTTGCTCGGCACGGTCCGCCTCCTCCATGTCCCATATAGGCTCCGCCACTCTATAACCGCCGGGACCGAGTGTGTGTTCCCCTAAGTTCAGCTCCCGCATTTCTTTCCCCCACTTACTTGATTCGGAGTTTGCGGTGCTCGAGCAATTGATCTTGAAGTCGTTATAGTCATCTTCGGTGATCGAAGGATTGTTCTCCTTGATCTTCTCATAACTCTCACCTTTCTCGATCATTCTCTTCACATTGCTTTTCCAAGTAGACAGGGCCTTGCTCATCTTCGTGAGGGCAGCATTGTTCACTTTATTCCCTTTGAGGCTTGTGTTTTCAAATTCAGCGGGGAACTTGTATCGTTCGTGCAGCTTCATGAAGAGGAGGTTGCGCAAATTCCCTCGGTCAGGATGCCTCAGGTTCTCGGTGTTGATCGAGACGGTGCTCCGGAGAATGCACCCGAGCTGAAGCGAGTACCCCTTGACTATTCGTTCGGGCGCCGTTGGATTCCCGTCGGAGTCCACTTCAGTAACTTCCTCCTTGAGGGTGCGGAGCACGGTCGGGCGCCGGTCCTTCCGTTGCCTCTTCGGTTGGCTGCCATCTGTGCATGCGCCGCCATCATCAGTGGTGGCATCCTCGGCGGCACCATCAGTGGTGGCATCAGTGGGGTCATCCTCGGCGGTACCATCAGTGGTCTCAGGATCGGTGGGGAAGGCGGCGTCCTCATACAAGTGAGGTTGTTCCTCCATCTCCTGGGACAGCTCCCAGAATTTCTTGCCACCCGAACCCCCGGCCTCATCGTTGTTGGCCATGTTTCTCTATAAATAGGAACAAAGTTTGGTCAAAAAGTTGGTTATTGTCAAGGAACAAGATCATGGTCTCATCATTTAGGGTTTGTCGACACCGAGGCATCCTAAAAGATAAGCTTTTATCATTGAGGGTTTTTCGACGCCGAGGCACCCTAAAAGCCTAAGCTTTCATCATTTCGGTTTTTATCGACACCGAGGCACCCTAAAAGCCATGCATTAGTCACAAGTATGCCGGGGCACTTGATCCTACTTAATTAACTACTAAGATACCCCGGCCCATGCATTAGTCACAAGTACCCCATATGTCCTATTTTTAGCAAAGTCATGCTAAAATTCACGGAAAATTTCAGCATGACCTTTGCTGAAAATAGGACATATGGAGTACCCGAATTTGCCGGAACGGAAGTTAATCGACATTTCAGCAAACTCAAGGGCCTCTTGGGTGGACAAGGCAAAAAAGGCCTCCATCACAACATGGAAAATACATTGGCATGTGAAAAAAGGCCTCCATTGCTTAGGATGCACTGCCACTGAAGCATTGGGTACAAGACTG
This sequence comes from Triticum dicoccoides, assembly GCF_002162155.2. Taxonomy (NCBI): domain Eukaryota; kingdom Viridiplantae; phylum Streptophyta; class Magnoliopsida; order Poales; family Poaceae; genus Triticum; species Triticum dicoccoides. Next base: position 583,402,210 of record NC_041380.1, read on the forward strand.
TTACATGAAAGTAAATGCAGCAGTTGAAGCAGAGATTGGTGTACAAGCAAGAACAGAGCAAGTTCTTCTTATCCTCTGCAATTATAATAGGAGCCAATCAAATGGATAAAAGGAGAATTGGTTCATTGTAGGCAAGATTGAGCTGAAACAACCAAGGGAAGTGATCAGCAACAGTACGAAGGCTTTGCCAGACGATGCTCTGAGCCGGCTGGACACATACAAGAAACTAGAATGACTCAGTCGGGTCACTATGTGGCTGAGCCTCTTCAGTCCATGGTTTCGCTACTTATAATAAGGCCTGATGTATTGTAGTTTGAGTGTCAACAAGCAATGTGGTGTAAATATCCATGCCACTGCAATCTACAGCAGTGATCCTGCTTGATCTTTTGGTGCATTTGTTACCACATTCCATTTAACTTTTTACTGAAATGTGATTCAGAAACAATGCAGAGTTGCCTCTGTTTAGATGCAAGTTAACTTCCAGAAACGTATCATCTTCAACTGCATATGTTCACTAGTTAAGACTTAATAACATGAGTATCAATCAAGCTGGGAGCTGAGACCTGAGAACTAGGCACTCAAATTTCTGCACTTTACTCTAACCCCCTGCATACTGCAAATCAAAGCGCGCGCACACAGATGACCGGCACCAAGTAAGAAGTAACCATAAACCGAGCACTTTCACGGCTACAATGCATACTTTGATGAGTCAGGCATGTCGAAACATAAGAGAAACCAACCAACACTTGGGATTTAGGAAGCTACTTGCATTTAGTAAACACTTGGGACATTAACTAGCTACAAATGCATTTCTGTTCTTGCATCTGTATACTTCACCTATGTGCCAAACTGCTGTACTGAGGCATGACACCTATAAGATATGATAATTGTATCACTCGTGCGACGTGTACAATATACTAGTGTATCAATCAAAAGATAAAAGTTGCATCACGTACTATAAACAGGCGACATAGCAATGCACACTCTCTCCACACATATCAATTGGCAAGTAAAATGCACACCGTGTATACATGCTTCAATTGACAAATTCACATAGCAATGACCATCGTGTACACTGACTCTACATATGCTTCAATTGAAAAATTGACCATTTTTTTAGAATAGCGGCCACTAGCTAGCATCAGCACAACCACCCATCCATGGCACAACAGAACAGTAGCGCAAGCAGCAGCACAGCACCAGTGGCTCAAGCGGCAGCAGGTAGCACGCGCACGAGAGTAGAAGAGGAGCTCACCGTCCGGTGACGAGGCAGCGGCAGGTCGGCAGCGGCCGGCGTGGAAGAGGAGGCAGAGGCGGGGCGTCGTCGAGGAGGGCGGTGAAGAGGGGGGCGCCGACATCTCGCCTGGATGCTCTGCACGACGGGGGAGGGGGCGGCGTCCGGCAGCAGTGGGAGGGCAACAACTTCCGGCGGCGGCTGCTGGTGGGAGCGGGAGGAGGAGCCCGACGAGGTGGACGGGGCGGTGTGGACGGGGCGGCGTCCGGGCCGCCGGTGACGAGGGGGAGGAAGGGGAGAGGGAGGCGCCGGGGACGCGTGGGCGGCTGCGGCGCAGTGGGTCGGGGCAGCGGCGGCGGCGGCGCGGTGGAGGGAAGGAGAGGGAACTGGCGAGGGGGAGAGGGAAGGGGGGATCGGGCGAAGGGGGAGAGGGAAGGGGGGATCGGGCACAATACTAATGGCGCACCACCCCTTGGTGCGCCATAAGTACATCCATACTAATGGCGCACCTCACCGTGGTGCGCCATTAGTATTTTTTTTCTTATAGCAATGGCACAATACTAATGGCGCACCACCCCTCGGTGCGCCATAAGTACATCCATACTAATGGCGCACCTCACCGCGGTGCGCCATTAGTATTTTTTTATAAGACAGTAATAATTTTTTAAACTTGTTTAAATCATAACAGTAATATTTTTTTATAAGACAGTAACAGTAATATTTTTTTATAAGACAGTAATAATTTTTTAAAAAATATCATCAAACAGTAATGCCGGTGGAGCGGGGGAGGGTGCGCGGGGTGCGGGGGGTCGGCGGCGGCGGTTGAGTAGGGGAGGGGTGCGAGGGGTCGGCGGCGGCGGTTGAGTAGGGGAATCGAGGGTGCGGGGGGTCGGCGGCGGCGGCCGGTGGATCGAGGGGTGCTCGGCGGCGAGGGGGACCGGATCTGGCGAGGTGGGATAGCGATCGAGATGGAGGGGGGTCGAGATCGAGTGTCCATTAAATTTAAAAATATTCATGATAGTTCAAAAAGTGCCCATGAAATACAATCGAGAAATGAAGGCTACGATTTAAATACAATCGATCTTAGCTAGCTATCTGTTCACAATCTTCTTGCCCTTCTTTTTCGCAAATGGAGTTCTTCTGTGGAACGGACGTCCTTTAGGTAGGGTGGTCCTGCTTCTTCTTGTGGTGTATGCTGCTACTTCATCATCGTCGTCATGTTTGATCCTCGGGTCGCCATACTTGTCGAAGTCTTGCTCATTGGCTACTCCATCCATTCCGATGATCTTCCTTTTGCCTCTCCTCACGACAACACGACTGGGCTTTGACGGGTCGGTAATGAAGAAGCATTGGTCCACTTGGGAAGCCAGTACCCATGGCTCATTTTTCGCGGTGACGTTTGCGCCCGCGGTCTTGGATTTGGCTTCGGGTATAACCATGGTGGTGAAATACCGGTCTTCTTTTAGGACGCTCTTCGCCCATCTGACACGGAACATCGGTACCTTCTCTCCAGCGTAGCTCAGCTCCCAGATCTCCTCGATCCTTCCGTAGTATCTGTCCTTGTCGTTACCAGTGTAGGATTCCATCGTTACCCCGGAGTTCAGATAACCATCGCTCTTCATGTCCTTGGCCTCGGTGTAAAATGTGTAGCCGTTGATATCGTACGCCTCATAGGTCATCAGGTTGTGCTCGGCACCCTGTGACAAGGCGAATATGAGTTGTTCTTCCGCGGAAGAATCCTCATGTAAAGGGTACGACAGAAGCTTCTGCTTGAACCAACGCGTGAAACATGAGTTGTGCTCTTTGAGTATATCTCCGTCCGTCCTCTGTTGGCCTTGGTCATTGTACGTCTTCTTAATAAAGGTTTTGTGCTCTACCACCCAAGGATCGACCACGTCTATGTGTTGTAGCGCGACTAGGTTTGCTCTTTCAAAGTCGGCGAGTCGACCCTCGAAGTCGACATGCATTTCGCGGCGACCCTCACGGTGACCCCATCCAGCGAGCCTGCCGAGGTGCCTGTTGACGGGCAGACCAACGGGGTTCTCGATGCCTAGATAATTCATGCAGTAGGAGATGCACTCTTCGGTCAGAAAGCCCCTGGCTATGCTTCCCTCTGGACGTGACATGTTGCGAACATATCCTTTGATGACACCATTCATCCTTTCGAACGGCATCATGCTGTGCAGGAACGTCGGCCCGAGTTGGATGATATCGTCCATGATATGGACCAGCAGATGCACCATAACGTCGAAGGATGCGGGCGGGAAGTACATCTCAAGCTCGCATAGTATCACCACGATCTCTTCCTGTAGCCTTCTGAGTTGCCTCACGCCAACAGACTTCCGAGAGATGACGTCGAAAAAGTTGCATAGGCCAAATAGGGTTTCACGGACGTGCGTGTCCATGATCCCACGGATTGCAACTAGAAGTATCTGCGTCATCAGCACGTGACAGTCGTGAGACTTCATCCCGCTGAACTTCTGCTTCGCTGGGTCTAGGTATCTGCTTATCTTCCCCGCGTAACCGTAAGGAAGTTTTACTCCTACGAGGCAGGTGAAAAACTGCTCGATCTCCTCCTGACTTAGAGTGAAGCACGCGGGAGGGTAGTCATTTCCGGTCTTTTTGGCCTTTTTGCCTTTGCGACGACTTTCCGTGTCCTGCTTCGCCTCATCATCATCATCATCATATATAGCATGAAGCTCCTTCCTGATGCCCATTGATTTCAATTCTGCCGTTGCTTTCGGCCCATCTTTGGTCCTCTCTGGCATGTTGAGCAGGGTACCAAGCAGACTCTCGCACACGTTCTTCATGATATGCATGACATCAAGGCTGTGAGGCACACGGTGGATCTTCCAGTACGGCAAGTCCTAGAAAACAGACCTCGTTTTCCATACCTTCAGCAGCGGCTCTGGCGCCTTTCGCTTCTTTCTCGGCTCTGGCGCCTTTTGCTTCTTTCCCGGCAGTGGGCAGTCTTTCCAATTTTTCAACAGCTCGTCTATTTCCTCGCCGCTCCTCGTACACGGGCGTCCTCGGGGTTCGGTTTCACCATCGAATAGATCCTTGCGTTTTCTCCACGGGTCATCGTCGCGAAGCCACCTTCGATGTCCCATGAACACGGTTTTCGAAGACCCAGGATCTCTATCTAGCTGGCGATACGTTGTGTCATCCATGCACCTGACGCATCCAGAAAATCCGTGGACCACCTGCCCCGCGACATATCCATAATCGAGATAGTCGTGCACCGTCGTGAGCAGCGCGGCTCTCATAGGGAAATATTCTTTCTCTGCGGCGTCCCACGTATTGGCTGGCGTTTTCCACAGCGTGTCAAGCTCCTCTTTCAGCAGCCCCAGATACAGATTGATGGCGTTCCCTGGTTGTTTCGGTCCTTCAATTAGCATACTCATGTGAATGTACTTCCTCTTCATGCACAACCAGGGGGGAAGGTTGTACATCCACACAAACACGGGCCAGGTGCTATGTGTGCTTCTCTGGCTGCCAAACGGATTGACTCCATCGGTGCTCGCGCCCAGCACGATGTTCCTTGGATCGTTCCCAAATTCTAGGTCTTCGAAGTTCAACGCTTGTCACTGGCTCGCATCCTTAGGGTGACTCAGCATCTTGTCTTTTTTATCTATCTCTGGATCATTTGCGTCATCTTCTCGCTTCTTCTCCTCCCTATCCGCGTGCCAACGCAGGAGCTTTGCTACCTTAGGGTCCGCGAAATACCGCTGCAGACGAGGAGTGATCGGGAAGTACCACACCACTTTTCGAGTAGCTTTCTTCCTCTTCTTGTATCGAGTGACGCCGCACACCAGACATATGGTAGACTCCGCGTGCTCGTCCCGATAAATGATGCAATTGTTCATGCACACATGGTATTTCACATGCGGTAAATCCAGAGGACACACGATTTTCTTCGCCTCCTCCAAACTAGTCGGGCACTTGTTCCCCTTGGGAAGACGTTCGTGCCAGAATGACGTGTTCTCCTTGAAGCATGCGTCGGTCATTTTGTGTTTTACCTTCATCTCCAGATCCATGAGCGTTACTTTCAGGCGAGTATCCTCGGGCCTGCATCCTTCATACAATGGAGTAACCGCGTCTAACTCAAGTTGATCCATCTTGGCTTTCTCTCGGGCGGCAGCTCTTGCGTTATCCGTCTGCTTGAGAAGCAGCTCTTGAATATGAGGGTCCTGCACCCAGCCCATCGATGGTCCAGCGTCGTCTGCTCCGCCGGCATCATCATCTTCATGATCATGCCCGTCGTCTGCTCCGGCATCTTCCTCATCATCATGTCCTGCATCTTCTACATGATGACTGTGTACAGCATCACCGTCGTGATCATCTCCTAGGGATTCTTCGTCTTCTCGCCCGCCTGAGCCGCGGTGGTTGTCTTGCTGCCCTTCCTCATTTCTTGCCCGGCCCCCATGGACGAATTCGTAGTCATCTTCATCACCTTGCCACCGATAGCCATCCATGAAACCACGCAAGAGCAGGTGGTCCCGCACCTGCCCGGATTCCGGGTCCGCAATAAGGCTCTTCAGCTTGCATCTTCAACACGGACATCTTATCTCTGTCTCGTTCTTTTGAAGCATCTCGGCCTTCGCGGACCTCAAAAACCTATTCACGATGCCTTCGGTCATCGTGCGGACCATGGTCGCCTGCGGGGTAGAGCAAAATGATATTTTAGAACCAAGAAAAAATTTGGCATGACTTTCCCTAAAAATAGGACCAAAAAGAATGCTTAATGCCAAAATTCTCGCCGAAACGGAAATGAATCAACATTCCGGCAAAATATTGACAACTATCGCATTTCAAATACCGGTACACCTCCAAACACAAACACATATGCAACACCACAAACATATGGAAGACCACGAACATACATAGATCTAGCTAGGCCATAAAAAGTGCATGTGCACATTGTTGTAGGGAGAACAACATAAATATAGCTTCCCCCCTTACTTACCTATCAAAACAAGGTAATTTAACCACTTAAATTGAATGAATCTATGGTGGAAATGAGGTGAAAAAGAGGAGGCACCCGAGACAAGGAGGAGGTGGAGAGAATGAAGTGGGGAGAAAGTGAGTGTGGGTAGGAGAGGTTGTCCAAAATATCTTGTTGCTGCCCACTTACTAATGGCGCACCAACTCTAAATGCGCCATTAGTAATCCAGGTTACTAATGGCGCACCTTCTGGTGGTGCGCCATTAGTAGTTTTGCAAAAAAAACATACTAATGGCGCACTGTCCCACAGTGCGCCATTACTAGTTTAAACTAGTAATGGCGCACGGTGGAACAGTGCGCCATTAGTAGTTTTGCAAAAAAGGGAATAAAAAATATAATAAAAAAACAACATTAGTGGCGCACTTTCCGGCAGGTGCGCCATTACTAGTTGTAACTAGTAATGGCGCACTGTGTCTGGATGCGCCATTAGTATGTTTGGATAGGCGCACTAGTTAAAAAAATTGATACTAATGGCGCACCCTGGGCCAGGTGCGCCATTAGTAGTTTCAACTCTAATGGCGTATCAGAAGGTGGTGCGCCATTAGTATATACTAATGGCGCACCGCTTGTCTGGTGCGCCATTAGTGTCAATCCCATCTATAGCCCTTTTTCTAGTAGTGCAAGGTATGTTATTCCATCTTAGAGAAGCTTTACTCCAAGACATGAGTCAAAGCAACTCAACAAGATGTGAATACATCAAGATGCTTAAACGAAAAATGGTAACCCCATTTTGAGCTTAAACAATGAGTATGACCTATGATCAAGTGTTCTCACTTGACTCCTAAGTCAATATACTCTAACATAGGTGACTATGTCACCGCCCAACTCTAGATGAAGTTCTCTTGTGTTCTTTTTGTGTGTATCTCATGCATGTTTAGTTTCTTTCTCTTTTTCAAAAACAAAAAAAAACTCCATCTAGATTTTTCAGTCTCTTCTCTTTTCTTTCTGTTTATGTTCTGCATTTTCTGCATTTAATTCCTTGCAAATCCTTCAGGTAATTCATTGCAAATCTTTGTGAGATCCTACATGTCTAGTGAGCTGAGGTGACAAGTGTTTTTCTCTGTGTGAACTCGGTTTCACCGACTTGTAATTTTCGGTCCAACCGAATCTTTTCGGTGCCACCGAAACATACCGCTCGGTGCCACCGACTTCGCAACAGGAAAAACAGTTTGCCACTTGTTCTATATTTCTTCTGATCCAGCTCTACTCAATGAATCTTGTCCTCTACAAGCATCACAGTTTTATCCATTGCTTTATGCTGAGTCTCAAGGACCAAACCTATACGACGGATTCCAGAAAGCCCTTCTTGGAAATTGATGTCAAAGGGGGAGAGAGAGATCACATCAAAGCTTGTAGGAGAGAGAGATCACATCAAGGGAGAGAAAAAGTCTCAAGGACCAAACCTACAAGAGAGAAAGTATTAAGGGGGAGAGAGAGACTTCCAGGGGGAGAGAATACTCAAGGATCCCAGATGTCCCAGATGCTTGATGCTTGATGTTCAAGAGGAGAGATGGCACATGTCTTTTTAGGGGGAAAGACATGTTCATTTGTATCTTTTAGCTCTGATTTGCTGTTCCTTATCTTCTCCCAATATCCCATGTAAGATTCTGGGGGAGCAAGACACCTAAGGGAAAGAAATCTATCAAATTCATTGCATATCTTTATTCTTGGGGACATGTTGAATCCAATGTGGTACCTTGTACTCACTCTCTACATGTCATCCCAGTCTTGGTATTCTTGTGGTTTCTTTTGTTTGCTCTGGCTAGTGGATGTACTTGTGTTATCTAACTTTGTTTGTGCAGGTTCATTCCATCCTAAGCCAACTCAAGACCACAAGGTAAGTATATGCATCAAAATCATGAGTATGAGGAGTTCTTGCTTATGTACATACTGTTTGCAAGAAGGACTCATGAGCATGAAGGTATTTTCCTTGATTATCTTTTGCTCTGATGCATATGGCCAAGATACATGTAACACATTGCCTACTCTGTCATGGTTATGCTCTCACATGCCTCTATATTTCATATTTACATGAGTGCATACATGTAGGGGGAGCCTATGCTTGTTACATGTCCTTCCAAAGCTTTACTTGCTGTTCTTTATATCTTTATCTAAAGCTTTGATGTATGTTGCCATCAATTACCAAAAAGGGGGAGATTGAAAGCATAAGTGCTCCCTAGGTGGTTTTGATAATTGATGACAACATATCTCTTGTTGGACTAACATTTCTATCTAGCATGTTTCAGATAAGTTCAACAATGGAGTGGCATGGACTAAAGGTTGTGGGAACTCCTTCAAGATGCTAAGGACAAAGGATTGGCTAAAGCTTCAAGCTCAAGACTCTTCATTTTACATTTTAGTGATCCAAGATCACATTGAGTCTTTAGGAAAAGCCAATACTATCAAGGAGGGATGAGGTGTTGCTTAATGAGCCTCTTGCTTCATGTGCTTAGTGATATGCTCCAAAACCCTCAACTACTTTTCCATATCCACATATGACCTAAACCCTAAGCCAAACTCGGTCCTACCGATCCTTTCTATCCGGCGCCACCGAGTTTCACTTGTCATAAGCCACTGCCAAACCCTAGCAATTCGGTTCTACCGATAGAGATCTTGGTCTCACCGAGATGGGATTGCAAATTCTCTGTTTCCCTTTCGTAACTTTTTGGTCTCACCGAAAGAGCGAATCGGTCCCACCGAGATTGCAATGTAAACTCTTTGTTTCCCTTTTGTAACTTTTCGGTCTCACCGAAAGAGCAAATCGGTCCCACCGAGTTTGCCTGACCAACTCTTTGGTTAGCTTATTACCAAACTCGGTCTCACCGAGTTTGTGTAATCAGTCTCACCGAGATTACGTTATGCCCAAACCCTAACCATATCGGTCCTACCGAGTTGCATGTCAGTCCCACCGAAAATCTCTAACGGTCACTAGGTTTACCTTTTCGGTCCGACCGAGTTTGTTGATTCGGTCCCACCGAGATTGGAAAACTGTGTGTAACAGTTGGATTTTGTGTGGAGGCTATATATACCCCTCCACCTCCTCTTCATTCGTGGAGAGAGCCATCAGAACACATACACAATTCCAACTCATATGTTCTGAGAGAGAACCACCTACTCATGTGTTGAGACCAAGATATTCCATTCCTACCATATGAATCTTGATCTCTAGCCTTCCCCAAGTTGCTTTCCACTCAAATCTTCTTTCCACAAAATCCAAATCCTATGAGAGAGAGTTGAGTGTTGGGGAGACTATCATTTGAAGCACAAGAGCAAGGAGTTCATCATCAACACACCATTTGTTACTTCTTGGAGAGTGGTGTCTCCTAGATTGGCTAGGTGTCACTTGGGAGCCTCCGACAAGATTGTGGAGTTGAACCAAGGAGTTTGTAAGGGCAAGGAGATCGCCTACTTCGTGAAGATCTACCGCTAGTGAGGCAAGTCCTTCGTGGGCGATGGCCATGGTGGGATAGACAAGGTTGCTTCTTCGTGGACCCTTCGTGGGTGGTTGCTTCTTCGTGGACCCTTCATGGGTGGAGCCCTCCGTGGACTCGCGCAACCATTACCCTTCGTGGGTGGAGCCCTCCGTGGACTCGCGCAACCGTTACCCTTCATGGGTTGAAGTCTCCATCAACGTGGATGTAGGATAGCACCACCTATCCGAACCACGGGAAAAACATCCGTGTCTCCAATTGCATTTGAATTCTCCAAACCCTTCCCCTTACATTCTTGCAAGTTGCATGCTTTACATTCCGCTGCTCATATACTCTTTGCATGCTTGCTTGATATGCATTGTGTATGTTGAAATTGTGCCTAAAACTCCACTCAAACCAAAAAGGCCTAAAAATTGCAACTTTAGCACTAAGTGTCCAATCACCCCCCCCCCTCTAGACACATCTACTTCTAGATCCTACACCCTCGCACTAACAATTTCCTGGATTGTGTTGCATTCACCTCATTGTCACCAAGATCGTCATCTTGGTTATCCTCATTATCATCTACAATATCGAAGATAAATAGCAGTAGAATTGTGATTGACTCATAATGTTTGACAACATAAGATTTGCTTAAGAATAAGCAAAGATGACTGATAACTGCATGTACACCAGTGGCATGGTCTTCATCTGGCACAAAGTTGCCAACTTGTTCCCTTCCATTAATCAAATTATCATTTGTTTGATAGGTCGACCAAGACAAAAGTTTTTATTCACAAATATGGCAAGTAGATAATAACAAATTAATAATGAGCATCATACATGTATGTAAATCAGTGACTCGGTCTTCAGCTGGCACAACGTTCCCAAATTGTTCCCTTCCATTAACCAAGTTTCCATCTATTTGAGAGGTGAACAAAGACAACTATTTTTATATTCTTAAAGATAGTAAGTAGTTAACACATTAGTAATGAACATAATACCTGTATGTAGTTGAGAGGCCCGGTTTTCTTGCGGTCCAGAATTATGCGCAAGATCTTGGGTGGTGTCATCGGGGGCCTGAACATACGGCATCCAGCGATTCCAAGCAGTCTCCCCACGTGGGAAAAACAATGGATATGACAATGGGTCATAGCACCCATAGTAGGCTCTAATATATAGGGGTTGGTCTCCTTTTTTGCCATGCACGACAACACTCCTGTCAAAACAATTTTTTGGGTTGCTCCCCTCAACCCATATTGCTGCCACCTGAGAAGTCGTTGGGGCATTGTACCTACGCTGATCCAACTTGATAGCTGTGTTGAGTGAGATCTTGTACTCATCTAGATTCGGAACAGACCCAAGGCTCTTGAAAGCCTGCGCATAAGGGTTCGGCTCTAGTATTAGCAGAATTTTCCGTATGAGATCTATATTTAGATCTGGAGACCTCTTAGCCCTGTGCACCAAGTTATGATCTGTATCATAAATATAGAGCTTCAAATGCCTAGGGCCATTATCAGCTGGCACCAGATCATCAAGAGCGTGGTACAACCCCCCACATGCACGGAAGGTATATACGCCGGTTCCTGCCGCAGTGCTTACTCGACGATCAAGGGTGACTCCAAGACTTGTGAATGAGAAGTGAGAGTTGAAATACCGAATATTGTCTCGAAAATATGTAGCATCGTCATCACATTGACTTGTGAACAGCCGTTTCAATTCGTCCGGAACCTCGGGTGTAAATAAACCTACTTTCCCCTTTCTGCAACAAAATGCAGGTCCCTCATATTGAAACCGCAATGCTCCATAGTGGAGGCAGTCCCTAACTTTCCTAAGGACGTGGTGATTTCTGGGAAGGTTAATGTAAACCCTATCATGAGGATCATTTGTGTTTGTTCCATCAGTGTGACATCGTTCAACTCGGTAGGATTCAAATTCAACACCTGGAACAGAATTTGAATATTCAGGCATCTTTTGATATGCAGAAACAACACTAACAGAATTTGATTCCTACCTTGGTGGGAGAACATCCTAGCTTCTTCATCAGGCTCAAGGTATTCAACTTCTACTTGGTTTCCGTCTCCCAAGCAGTCTATAGTAGACAAATATTAGTTTGTAATAATGTACAAGATATCGTAAATTAAACAAAGAACCATATATGCATTAATGCGAACCATCAATGTTGTTTGTGTTGCCATCGGGCTCCAGTATTCCATATGCATCATCTTCGTGGTCATTTCCTGACAGCATAGTCAGGCAAAATGGGCAAGTATGAGCTATGAATGAAAGGTATGAACCAAGCAGTAGTCAATTAAATCACCATTATATTTGTCGACGGGATTGTGTCCACATGACGGCCCAGTGAGTATGTTGTCTGGCAGCATCCTCCTTCCAAAGTCTTGTCTCTGGTATGCATCATTTGTGTGTAGCCAATCACAATCTTCATCAGCTAAAGAAACATTGAGTGACCGTCAGTTAGGAAATCAAAGATTGGATATACAGTGTTCCATGTAGCTGGCATCACCTTTCTCGGATTGATTTTGTTCTGCGGTAGTAAGGAGTACTATTGACGATTTGGTTCGACACCGTTTGTCACGTAGGCTTTGCAATATCACTTGCTTATGTTGCTCATAGCGAGCATTTTCCCTCTACCACTTAAGTGCTTGTTTTGCTTCTGTACAATAAGTGTTAATTTGGTACAAGACAACATGAGCAGCAGTTGTTTTCACTCTGTATGGTAGTAAGTATGAGCGACGATTGATTACCATATGAACTGGTGCCTCTGTAGGATTGAAGTGGCGGTGGTAACATAGTCAGTTGGGAGGAGAAAATGCCAGAGTCGATATTATTGACATTTTCCTTATTAGAAACGGCGGTATTTGGTGTTCTTAATGAATTTGGACCATGAGGTGGAGTCTGATCACTCATTATCACATGAACAGGTATGCCTACATCATAATTTGTATGCACAATGTCAGTTGTTGATAGACAAACGCCGATATTATGGTTGGATGTAGGAGAAAACATGACCTTCCGCAACTGGTGTGTGTCGTTGCTGGGTGACAGCAGACTGCGCACTGGGCCTCTCCAAAGTGTCAAAACCTGTCGAAAAGAACACTTAATTAAAATGAATTTACATGTGATACATGAAATGTATTATTACAAACAGAGAAAATGGAGTACCCAGGCGACATGGCCCCATTTGGCTTAGATGGAGTGTTGGTTCCATTTAGAATAGCAGCCGTAGATTTCTTACGACCCCTTGCCTTCTGTCTTTTTTTAATATTGCATCTCTGTTTAGTGCATACCTCTCCCTTTTCCTCTGTCTCTTCAGCTCTTTTGGATCTGGTTTTTGACCTGTGAGACAATGACATATTCTGGATTTACAAGATCAAAGTAGGTAAGAGTAGGTGATATATGTATTTACCTGAATTGCTGTTATTTGTTAGGTCCTGAAAGGGAGTACGTATCCCACTACGCTGAGAGGATGACATATTGTCTTTTCAATGGTTCCTTTTGTGAAACACTTATTTGACCCTTCGTCAACTCAGCTTGTTCATGATATACTATAAGTATCATATTTTGTCAACTCAGTTTGTTCATGATATACTGTAAGTATCATCCACCATAGTACAAATTATAGACTCAGATTGAAAGAGCAATTTCATTTGTCTTTTGTCGGATCATAAGACGTGCAAATTAACTTGATCTAACCTGTGGCCCTGCAGGTCGAGATGGTGCTGCCCACACGGGGTGATGACACCGCAGGCATGGTAGCGCGCCGGGTTGAGGACGTCCACCGGGTCGAGGACGTCGCGGACAGGGCGAGGGCGGCGTGGCAAGGACGGCGGGGCGAGGAGAGGTAGGGAAGCAAGGCGGGTTGAGGACGTCGCGGACAGGGCGAGGGCGGCATGGCGAGGAGAGGTAGGAAAGCAAGGCAGGTCGAGGACGGCGGGGCGAGGAGAGGTAGGGAAGCAAGGCAGGTCGAGGACGGCTGGCCGAGGCGAGGTTCGTGGCGTGATGGCGGCGTTGATCGTGGAGGATTCTGGCGTGGTGGGGCTGTGTAGCATCCTGGACGAGGGAGTCTGCCGGCAGAACATTGGTTTTGAACCGTAGATCTATTTGTATTATGGTGGATGTAACGTGGACTATTGGATGCATCTAAGTGGGTTTGATCGGACGTACGGGGTTATCCTGTGTGCACTTTGTGAGGTGCACGCAGGGAAAGTAATGTTTGGTCTTTTAATAGTAGTATAGATATAGATATAGATTCGGCAATTAATAATTGCCAATTAATTTTCTGGCAATCAACGCTACTAATTACCTTCCGTTTCCATCTATAGATAACGCGTACGTAGTGGTAAAAAAATTCTGGGTTTTCACCACAAAACAAGGCGCATATGTGATTTCTCTACTCCTAATGGAGCAGTTGGTAGTCTCCGCCGGTCAATTTTCGTCCCACCTCCCCTGGGTTTTTTTGGTACTTCGTCCCACCTCCCACTACCCACCGGTCCCCCGCATCTTCCCTCCGAACCGAAACAAAAAACGTCAAGTTACAAGGACGGAGATTGTGAACCGCGACGGTTCATCGATAAAAAATCGACCTAAAAAATCTACTACGGTTAACCTACGAAATTACACCTGATCATACGATCCGAGACAGAACCCGTCGCACCCGAAAATCGTCGTGCCCTCGATGCACTTGCCCGTCGCCGTCATTCATCCCTTTGTACACGCAGCTTACGTCCCCGCAGGTTATCCCTTGGCCGCCGTCACCGCCGCCCAACCCCTAAACCGCCGCCACCGCCTCCCAAACCCTTGACGGCCTTCACCGCCGGTCAATCCCTTCGACGCCGCCATCCGACTGCGAAGGCAGGAAGATCCCGTATCATCCGTCGCTGATCCCGTATCATCTGATCTGCGGCCGATCCATTTTTTTCAATCTCGTATGATCCCTCTGAGTGCCCATGATATGGACCGGCGTGGGACGAAATAGGTTGGGCGTTTAGGTATTTTAACCCTTACAACTCTGGATCTCTACTCCTGTCCACTCCTCGCCAGGTTGATTGAGAACCTGGAATTGAAAAAAATAGGTTCGGTCACCATTCAATGACTCTGAAAAAGGAAATTTACACCTAACTGCCAAATATGCTGTGGCCATACCTGCTTTGTTCATTTTGTCAGCCCCAAGTTCATTATTCTTTTTATGTGAATGCTTGCAGGTGGTGAATCATCTCTTTGCCGATGTCAGTAGAAGCATCAAGTGGCAACAGTCGGCTCTTTGGTCATTTTGTCAGCCCCATGTTCATTACTGCAAGTATTTCATTTTACTTGCACATAAGTGACACCCAGATTTCTTGCAGGTGACTTCTACTCTAGGATCTCGAGTGCGACGGGGCATCATCTGCCCAGATTTTGGGGCTGGTGACGGCCCTCGGAGACGGTGTCATCAGTAGCATCATCTGGCAAGGATCTCGAGTTTGCAGCTCACAACAGGATCACATGCAAAAAGTGACACAAACAAAAGGTAGTTATGACACTTGAATCTAATAGGTTCCATGCAATAGTCAAGGTTTGTATGCCAAAAGGAAAAATGACATAGGTGACCATCAGATTGTTGTAATGTATTAAGTCCAACTACAGTCTGAACATGTAACCTATAGGGTAGAGCTGAAGCTTCAATACTATAATAAACCATCTGTGTGAAGTGAAACAAAAAAATGAAAAATAAACTACTTAAAATATGAACTGACCCATAACAAATAATAAACCATATGGTTGAGCTGAAGCTTCGCAAAACCTAATGCATTAAAAGAACAGGAGTAGTACTATAGTAGGCGCAAGTGGCATATCACAGGAACCGGCTCTTTCGCCGCGCCAGGATGTTCTTTTGATCATTAGGATGCTATATATATCCAAGCCGTATGTAGTTAATTAAAAGTGCATGACTATGCCAGTTAAGTGTATCTGATAACCTTGTTCCTGTGATTTTGAGCTTGGGAAGCACCCTGATCTTGAGTTTGCATCTCACAACTGTAGAAGAGCTCGAGTTTGCAGCTCACAACAGGATCACATGCAAAAAGTGACACAAATAAACCATCAGTCTGAAGATAAACAATACATGCAAAAAGTGACACAAATAAACCATCAGTCTGAAGATAAACAGTCTCGAGTTATGAACTGATCACATGCAAAAAGTGACACAAATAAACCATAAGGTTGAGCGGAAGCTTCGCAAAACCTACTACATTAAAGGAACAGTAGTAGTACTATAGTAGGTGCAAGTGGCATATCTACAGGTTTCACCAAGGATCACAGGAACCTGCTCCTTCGCCGCGCCAGCAAGTTCTGATGATCATAAAAGAATTGCATGAGTATGCCAGTTAAGCAGTTTCGAGCTTGGAGCACCCTCATTGTTGTGCGGCTGTGCGTGTAATCCAGTCCTGCTCTTAAATTTCATCGTAAATAAACACTGGATCTAGAAGGTTGATTGCAAGCATGCTTTTTTTACTGACTAATACCATGAAAAGGGTTTTATTCGTGGAAATATAGCAGTATGACCAAATGATGAATGTATACGGTCCACAGATAAATGATCAAAGAGAACATCTAGCAAAGTTCAAGCCTCATCCGAACTTCACTTCAGACAAAGGTCATTAATTGTTAGTAATGTGTATTTACATAGGTGTTTATGGGTAATTCAAGAAGTAAGGCGGTTGATCAGCAACCAGAAGACGACGTTAATACGGGTATGCTGCATTTCTATACTACACATAGGTTATTTGCATAAACGAACATTCACAATCTTTTATTATCATGTTTTGCATGCCTAATACTACGGGCATGCTTATACCTTTCATAATTTGCTACACATGAGTTTAGTGCATTTCTGATATTCACATGCTTAATGCATAATGCTTTTCAGGACTTACAAGCTCCATAATAGTTGACGATAACAATGCAAGCATCATACCCGTTGCTCAAATTGTTGGGGAAAATTCAGCTACGGTTCCAGGTATAATGCTCGTGTGAATATTGTTGGGATGTTGCCATGTAGATACGACGTTTTCTATCATTGGCCTTATATTCATCCTGGTTATAACTCTACAGATGGATCAATGTCGTTTTCGGATGGAGAGCATAATGAGGCTTCGTTCACAGCTCCGAGTATACTGAACTTGGATTTTAGCACAAATGAAGATGGTACTCACTCAGCCGCATTATGTCTGCCAAGATTCTTATAAACATATATTGTCGCCTATATATCATTGATTTTCTTTTCCTACTGGTTATACCTCTACAGATGGAACAAGTTCGCTACGGAATAAAGACCATCATGATGCGGCATTGTTGGGTTCCAATAATCTAACTCTCGATTGTGGCACAAATGAAGATGGCCACAATAGTATTGGTACTGTCTCATTCATATTTCAAAAGCCATTAGTGCACTTATGGGAAGTCACTTTCATTTACAACATACTGCAATTTTTTTCATATTGGTAATCTATAGGCGGTGAACCTCCAAATGATGATATCGATGGTGCGACAAAGCTAACAGGTATTCCCACGCATATTGAAAGAGAGTCCATATTGACCTGATGTACAGATGGTGCGACAAAGCATTATGGGCTTCAACTTTTATACTTTTGACATGATGCAGACGACAGCAGCTACATAGATCTAAGTCATATAACAAAGGAACACCTCAGCACGCAAAGGCGTGCAGCTTATCATAAGAAAAAGGTCCAAGACAATGTGTTATTGCAAGAGGTTCACCAGACCTGCTTGTCAAAATCTGGTAAGTTGTTTAACTGTTTTCTTATATTTTGTGTCAATGTGATCTACATGAGTTTTAAACATAATCTTGCTAGATGCAGTGGCTGTTTTTATTCACTAACTACCATATATTTAATTCATCTGGTAGACCAGAGGGAACTTAACAACGCGTGGAGGCGGGAATCTTATCGCATAAGCAAGACATCTGGTTTGAAAAAACAACAAGTCGATGGCCACATTGTTCAACATCGTACCCTAGGTGATATCACAAATGTTCGTCAAGCAGGACATGTGATCTCGGGTACATCAATTACTCATTGTTTATCAATTTTCATGCGTGGCGTCCCCTTGGTATATCATAAAAGATTACTGACCTATCATGTTGAATCAGATGACTTGAATGTCACCAAAGATAATGCGGCAATATTGGAAGAAGATCGCAAAAGAGATCATAGAAATGCCCTCAGGAGAGCATCTTATCGGAGGAAAAAAGATCGGGGTCTCCAAGAAGATAAACTCCGCGCCCTTAATTTATCTGGTAACAATTAAATGTTCTAACCATTATCTTTAGTATCTTCAAGTCATGTCTTAACCGTGTGAATTATACCAATGTTTTATTAACCATGTGCAGGTGAAGATAAATTCAGCCATTGCCTCGGACAGGCTTCGTTCCGTCGGCGGCGCGGTCAGAGAGCAAATGGCAGGAGCGCGCGGCCGGCCTGCTGTACGCGGTTGGTGCCTTGGTGTGTAGGGGCATAACTGCGCCCGAGCATGGAGAGGGGTTTCCTGTAAGGGCGTGAAGCAGGCGTGTTGTCGTGTTGCCGGCTGTGCTCTGCTCTGCTCTCGAAGGATGCAGAGGGGTTGGCGGCTTTGGCGCTGGGAAGAGGAAGCTGGTTGTGCTCTCTATTGTGGTTCAGAGAATATACTGTGTAGCCTGTACTATTCCTCTCTGTCTTCCTCCCTGCTAATTCCTCTGCCTATGACAGTTAATTCCTGACTATTTGTGTGCACAGATCGAAATAACAATAGCAAGAAAAACTTGGAATATGTGGGACCATGATTAAACTCGATCTGTTTATCTCCCTCTCAAGTCACAGTTTGGTTTGTACTTTTTGGGGGGAGCTAATGCTGATGTGTAGTGATTAATCATCCATTTGATTGAAAGTTCAGGTGGTCTTGGGGATCTCTATGTGGCAGAAGATAGAGATTTGGTGCCTTTTTGTTGCAAATATTTCTAGCTTTCTAGGTAGGCCAAGAGTTCTCAACTTGCTGCAATATTCAGTTGTTGTATGTGGTCTTAGGCTCACAGCAAATGCTAAATCATAGTAGTGAATGTAAGTTTTATTCCATGTATAGTACGTAGCAGATTTATAGCTTAGTATACTTGTATAAATCCTACAACTTCCACATTAACGCACGAGCAGCCCTAAATAGTAAAGTCCATCCACGATATATGTCAAAAGATCCATAAATTCATGAATTATATTTGGCAAAAATAACTATATATAAATATCATGTCAATGCCTACTGATCAACATCAGCGCTAAAATAAAAAGTTGATTTCATGCATCCAGAATTAGCTGTGGTTACCTTTGGCATTGGGAAATCATGGAGAAACTGTAATTGAAAGCATTCATCGAACGTGTGTGGTCTCTCAGATATTATGACTGCAAAAAGAATATTGAGACCGTACATTATTACCAATTTATGGAATTAAGTATTAGTACAAACTGTTAAATCATACAAAAATAGCTAAGCAGGAAAATGATCAGTGTGCATGCCGTGAATTTCTTTTTGCTGTAGCTAAACTTGGCATGCAAGCAATGAAAATCTTTTTATTTAATTAATAAAATAATTTAAGTTTTTAGTAAGTGGCCAAGAGAGCACGGCCCAAAGGCGATGCAGTTGAGGCCTGGGGGTCGCGGCGTTTTGCATGCGTGTTGAGACGCGGCTGCTAGCGGGTGGCAGCGGGGCACGATGGCTAGCACGCGACTCGACCACGGCAAGCGCGGCGACGCGTGGGCAAGCCGGCCGGTGACGTGCGCGACCAGTGGGACCGAGGCACGCAGTGGGCGGTGCGTAGCTGCGAGCAACTGCATGAAGCAGGTGGCGTCGGGCACAAAACAGAGCATGGCGCCGCGGCTACCAGCGAGTCGAGGCAAACGTCTACGCGGTCAGCGAGCAACAGTGCGGCCAACGGCTGGATGGACGTGGATGCGTACATGCATGCGTGTGTACAGACGGACGTGAGTGCAGCCTACGGGACGTTGGATTGGTACTGCAAGGCTTGATGATGTTGATCATCGCTACCTCTAGCTCATCCAGAATAGCGTCAATGGCCGAGCCAATCACGTCCGGAACGCTCATGAGGTCGGACGTACGAGTCCCAGGTGAGTACGCTGTTGAGGAGCTCATCGACTCCGTGGTTATCGCCGCTGCAAAGTGACCTTTCGAGGAGATGCATATGACAGGTGGGCCCACGTAGTAAGTCGTAGTAGAAATGAATATTATGCAGAGATTTTATAGTCAGAACGAAGCAAATTGGCATTGAATTAATGATAAGTAATTTAATTTTTTGGTAAGTTAATATCTCTGACAACATTTCTAAATTATTAATAGGTGTGTATTTGATATGAAAAGGAAACAGATCCTTGCCATACAAACATATTAACGGCATGACTGGATCAAGGCATGATCTGATACCCAGATGTCCTCCACATGGCATACTATATATATGTCAACATTAAAACACTATGCCATCCCTCCTCTCCCTCCTTACTGTCCCTTCGCCCAGACCAGGAGGATGATTTCCGAGGACTATGTTGTGTAAGCAAGAACCATCAAGAATTGGAGTTCCTCTCGGTATGTCAATTTCTGGATCTTTCTCTTATATAATAGCGTGTTATTTATTAGATTAATAGTTTTTATATGTTTAGTTATACCATCAAATCCCAGATAAAGAACACCGTTGCAGATTATGCAAGCTTATATAAATATCATACCCAATTAAATTGTTTGTAGTGGGCTGGAACTACTTATAAATTGTTTATACACATATTTTAGCCTATGAGACTATTATTTAGATTACAATTGTGCCAGATCCCTAGCTTTTGTGCCAATGAACAGTTCTCACTGCCTAATTTTGCAATGCAAATTAAAATTCATAATCTTAAATACTTTTTATGTTGGAATACGGTTCAATAATTTAGTGAACAGTCCTAAGTTTAACAACAAGCTAAGTAAGCATAACAATTTACCAGAGATTCCTTTCCATTTTATGACCTCATTGTTTTATCCATGCCTATCTTCTAAGTCCATCTTATTGATTCCATGAAGTAGCTGTCAGCCATAATATGTAGGCCTTGGGAATATCTGTCACGAGAAATGTAAAACTGTTATGATATGTACATATTTTCACTAGGCACTTGCGTGTATGTAAATAGCTACAAGTAATATATGAAAACACCTGTTAAGTTTTCCTATTGGAAAATATAAAATATTTAAATAATGTTCAAAGAGAGACAATTGTTTGAATTTTTACAATCAAAAACGAATTTTATTTGTAACAGAGTCATATTCCGAAGAGATGTTTCATGCTGATTCACATGGGTCATAGGGAAGAACAAATATTGATGATGATAGAATTACCAGGTCGTACTTAATACGCATATCAATTACTAGCAAACTAAATTTTCACAATCATGTGAAACAAGTAGGCAATGTAAACTTTCAGTAAGAGATACAATAGTGTGGAATCAGCAAAGTTTATGTCAGTTAGAAAGTATATTTATTTTATTTATCCATGGCAATCATCAAATGTAAAATTAATAAAAAAAATCCTGGTAAAAGGTTAAATGGTTTTAAATTACAAGAAGATCAACAGATTATTTCGTGCACTCAACTTCTCCAATATTGGTCCATTATCTTTCTTCCCTTTGCTCTGTTTAGTCCCTTCATGAAAAACATAGTTAGTAGGAAAAAAATAATTAGTAAACTGAAGAAGCTTATCTCGAGAGATAATTTATGCATGTCAAAATGCAGTACTTTAAGAAAAACTTGCAATTGATATAATAGACTTTGAGTTATGTACAATAGCAACACCAATTATAATTTTTTTTAAACTGACCAAAACTAGGTGATTGTCTCTCAATGCAATATTTAAGAGTGTTCTTTTAATTACAAAGCAGAACTACCATCACATGTAAGTTTTAGACCCTCACGCAAAAATCATCATGATTCATAGTTAAGTTCGGTATTGTTCAGACTACCACAGATCTTCCAAATAAAACAACAAAAAATTCAACTGGTCAATTTTTTGAGTGAGCAAGGCATAGTTTGGCAGTATAATTTTAGTAAGAACTGAACTACTGTGAAACCACTATTTTTTGATTTGTGGGCAACAAATACTCTGGATGCTAAAAAACATACATTTTCTGAGTACTGTCAAGTCTACCGAAGTGTTTTGCTGCTATTGTTTTCCTACAGTTTTTTTCATATAACTACTTCATGGCCAAATAAATTAGCATCTGCTAACTTAGCTTCGCCTAAGCAATATGTTTGAAGGATTAATCAGTGTGTGCTGACGGATTCCAGCTTAGTCAAACAAACCAAAATACTTCACTCCCAAACGCACCCTAACTGGACTTCAACACACATATCAGTAAATGTACTCCATCATCGTTACACCCTCACATAGCATAGACAAATAATGAAATGGTTATTGATAGTTAACCAGACACGCGACTGTATGAAATCAATGTGAACCGGTCATTTTAGTCGATATTTTGTTCTCACGTACCTGCTCCCATACCTTTTAACATATTGGTGCTGTAGGAGTTGTATTTGTCGTCCCGCGGCTCCATCTCTCTGCTCTCAGTGCTCGTTCTCAACACCGCATTACACACATCTCGGCTCATACACAGAAATTTTTTGATTAGTTTTATTGATAGGCAGATGATCAATAGATATTTAAATTGAGAGATTTTAAAATATCATTGTTATACATAGATTGATCGAATTTAAACGGTCAACATGTCTACTGTAGATACGGAGGAAGCTAGCATATGTACGATTGGGGCACAACAAATAAGCTTGATTAACAAATTTAATTAAATCCTTTAAAACACATATTTTCTTTTTGTGTTTTTTGGAAATGTAATTTTTGGATATGAAAATTTACCATTATACATATGCAACCAGATTATACAACCAAATAGCATTGTACAACCAAATAGTATGCATGTATTTTTTTGGAAACAATTTAACTTGAATGGCAAAGTAATTAAAGCAAATTATATTTTTCAAAAGGGTGCAAAATCTGACTTATGCAAACTGGCAACATTAATAGATATGTAACACAATAAGAAAGAAACAATTTTGTATCATGCTCATATTATTGTTGCATGAGGTTGACACATCTTGAAACAAAAATATAATAATCATGTATCATGACCACAAATATAAATTATATCCTCTTCTTGCCTCACAGAAATATACTAGACTGAGAACCTAACTACTGAATCCTGTTCCCAAACGTTGAAGAAAGCATTTTGTTAATTACAAGTCAGATGAAAATATAGTGTTTAATCCAACTGAAAAATCTTGTGGAAGATCTGACCAAGTATTTTGTAGACAACTGCATGTACAAATACTATATCACATAATAACAGGTAGCTTTGACTACATTTACAAGTACTGAATTATGATAGGGTGAACATGATGCAGACGCACCATATAATATTCAAACAATGAGCAGATATGTCTGCATGAGATATTTGATGTATGGAGCATGAGATGTTTGATGCATGGGGGGGATGTTGTGGTTAAGGAGGAGCTTACTCATGATGAGCAGCCAGGCATGCAAGTAATAACTGGATTTGTGGCCGTCGTCCGTGCATTGCCGAGACAGAGCTTGGGGTAGGTTGTCTCCCTCTCATCACAAATCTCCATCAACCTGGGGTGGGCGGTTGCAAAGAAATCATCAAAGCAGTAATCTAGTCCATCATCATTACACACACAAAAAAATGGTGTAAACCGAAATGGCCATGGGGGGAGCTGCTTACCGAGGAGATGGTCACGTTGACCTTGCTTCTCAACTCCATCAACGCCGAATCTGCGCTACTCTCCTGGCGCATCAGGTCGTCCGTCGAGGAGGAATAACACCCGTCGCCCGCTAGATCTACGGTGCGACCGTCGTCGCATGGATTCGAGCGATTCGGTGAGAGCCGTGGTTGTCGGTTTTGCCGCCGTGGGGGCGAGAGCACAGACAGTACAGTGGGTGAGGGGAAGGAGAGTGGAGAGGATGCCGCCGCCGTCGGGTCAAGAGCGGCGGGAGTGGAGTGAGGTAGGGGAAGGAGAGTGGTTAGGTGTTTGTGTGACAGATCCACCGGCGGTCGGAGTTGTGCGGCAGCCGGCTGGCCGATGCAAGCGGCGTTGCTGCGGGGGAGGGGAGAAGTCGAGGGTTGGGATGCGGCGGGGGAGGGGAGAAGTGGATAGGACAGTAGTTGTTGACACTCTCCTTGTGCATGGGACAGATCCGGCGGGACGGCGGCGGCGCAT
>NC_041380.1:583426201-583426657 GCF_002162155.2 Triticum dicoccoides
CTGGCGGTCGGAGTTGCGCGGCGGCTGGCGGTCGGAGTTGCGCGGCTGGTGGATGCAGTCGGCGTTGCTGCGGGGGATGGGAGGAGTCGAGGCTTGGGATGCGGCGGGGGAGGGTAGAAGTAGAAAGGAAAGTAGGTGTGGAAGTGAGTTGGTGGAGGGGATAACTGAGTGTGGCTAGGGTTGCAATGCGGCGGGGGAGGGCAGACGGCTAGGGTTTTGTAGCCTGTCTTGTGGGTTGTCGGGTCGGGTTGTGATCCAGCTTGGGCTTGGCTGGGCCGGTGAGGCCAGCACGTGTGCCTGGCCCGTGTGATCCTGGCCGGGCCGTTACGTGTCTGGCCGGCCCATTTTACATGGTAACAATTGTTCCCTCGAAAATAATGTCATAATAAAGGTAATTTCTTTTATAGGAATTTTTTAGGGTGGCCCATTTTACCATTTATATTGTAATCCTATTTA
>NC_041380.1:583426667-583463782 GCF_002162155.2 Triticum dicoccoides
AGGGAAAGTAGGTGTGGAAGTGAGTTGGTGGAGGGGATAAGTGAGTGTGGCTAGGGTTGCAATGCGGCGGGGGAGGGCAGACGGCTAGGGTTTTGAGCCTGTCTTGTGGGTTGTCGGGTCGGGCTGTGATCCAGCTTGGGCCTGGCTGGGCCGGTGAGGCCAGCACGTGTGCCTGGCCCGAGTGATCCTGGCCGGGCCATTACGTGTATGGCTGGCCCATTTTACATGGTAACAATTGTTCCCTCAAAAATAATGTCATACAAAAGGTAATTTCTTTTATAGGAATTTTTTAGGATGGCCCATTTTACCATTTATATTGTAATCCTATTTACCATTTCCCTGTTTTTTTGCCGTGGTGGATATCAATTTTTATGCTTACGTGCAAATTGTGCTCGACGTTAGAAATGATATCCTGACATTTGTACTAATTTATTAAAAGAAATCTTATATATTAAATGCATATGAAACTCATATAAAAAGATATATATATATATATATGTTATTAAATATGATTAATAAAAATAATCCTGAATACTAATTGTATGACAATAAAAGAGAAAGGAAAAAATTATAATACTTTGTTGTATAAGTTATGTTTGCAAGTTTCTGTAATTCTTTTGGCTAATTTTTCATGTCCTATATAAGTAACTAGTTTGGCGCGTTTAAGCCTGCCCTGGCCGTGCCGTTTCGGACCAGCCCATTTGTCCAGTTGTAGTTGTTATTAAGAGTTTACATATATATTTATAGTTTACACATTTCCCAAAAAATAGGATGATATATATACATTAAACATGGTTGATAAAAATATAAATTTTTGTTCTTTGTTATTTCTGGTTTGTTTGCATTTGTGGATAAAAATGTTAAACAGAGGGTATCAACAAAAAACAGATTAAAAACAAATATACTTTGTTATTTCTGGTTTGTTTGCATTTTTTAAATTTTGTTGGACAATTTTGCGTAGCCTATAAAAATATTTTTAAAACATTTAAGCAATTTCAGATGAATACTTACGTTTCCATGCACATTATAGAGAAAATAGTTGTGTTACTAAATTGATTTTAGTAGAACATTTTAATAATATAATGAAAAGATTATTTTATTACATTGAAAATAGTTGTGTTAGTAAAATGATTTAAGCATCTAGATATTGTAATATAATTAGATGTATTTTTTATTTCGGATTAATTATTTGTGTTATAACATTTAGTTATTTATATTTCAGTATATATATAAAGTAATGGGTTCAAACATACTCACTGATGTAACGATGACAGACCGCACTGAATCACCACGAGAAGAGGTGCATATGACTAACCTTCCTATACATTTATATTATAGATGATTTTACGAAAGGTCTATTTTTTAATTTATTTGTTATTTCAGAAATTAGGAGACATGTGTATGGACTTTGGAGATGCACAGAAAAAATCCGTTGATGACTCAGTCGGGACGTCGTTGAAAGGGGACCAAAATTCATCTACATTTTTACAAAATAATAATGTCGAAGCGGTGATATATCATAACAAACCAAAAAAAGATGCCAATCTAAATATTATTCCACAAGGTATTTTTTTTTAATTTATCATCAATATTTTCTGTGTGAGATTGCCTATTGTAGTTAGCTAAATTTGCTCATTTTGGAAACTAACTAGACTCACATTTGTATTATGTCTACAGACTATGTTTGTACCCCTAGAGATATTACAACAATCGAATCAATCATGTCTGCCCCCAAGAAAACCAAATTCGTGGACATTGGAGATGCCTTGTTATCAACAAAGGATTTAGAATGCCTTCTGAAATATGATATGTTTTTACATGATGGTGTAAGAACAATTTTATAAACTTTGAAATTTATAGTATGAACAAAATTTAATAGCGTAAAATGTTAATTTAATTGAAACGTTGATTGCAGGTGATAAATGCTTACATATATTGCATGCTTGATCATGCCCATCTACGAGACAGGGCAGGTGAAAAAGTGCACATTATTAGCACGTATCTATCTGGCCAAATAAAAGAAGATGGTGAAAAAGACATAGATCCATCAAAATATCGTCACATCATACATCATGTTAATACTTATCTGGATCAAGATATGGTTAGTGTCGTCTCTATAGTCATCCCTTTAATATTAATATCTAATGCTCACTCTGACCAGTATGATTTTTGCACCAGTTATTTATTCCGATTAATATGCCGAGCTACCATTGGTATCTAGCAGTCGCCAATTCCAAAAAACGTGAGATTCAAGTATTGGACTCACTTGGTTCCCGGATGAAACGCGATGACCTTGCTACTACGGTAACTATCTATTGTTTTTGCTCATATTAAACGTTGTTTTGTTTGCCTTAATACCTAATACTTATCACGTATAAAAAATTAGTTAATAGGACTCGAGAAGCATCTAAAACTTGCAGAGCATAGTCTGGAGTTTAACAAAGATCATAGGTGGCCTAATCTCAACGTTACAAAATGGACCGTCATAGAGCAGTTTCAAGAAGCAATACAAACGGATGGGTAAACACTTGCTACAATGGTTTTTTTATTACAATTATTTGAGTAAACTTCTAAATCATTATTTCAATATATTATAGCGTGTCATGTGGACTATTTATGCTAAATTATATGGAATATTGGACATCAAATGCACTATCTGACGAGTTCACCCAGGTATTTCATGTTTTTTACATTATCTGATTTTTTATCTCAGAAATATTATTTTAATTCCTGTTTTTTTAGGAGGATATGAAACACTTTAGACGAAAATTAATAATCATTTTGCTTGATTCGGAGCTTAATAAGCTAAAAGGATGTCCCATATACCATCAACCTGACGATGAAGAAAGTTTAGCTAATTTTGATGTCGAGATCCTGGATAATCCACATGACGTAGTGAAAGACAAATGTTCTGCCCCAGTAACTTTCATGCCCACAGACCAACATGAGTTATTTGCTGGCCTCTGCAACTACATAATGAAGGTCGATGATGCGGGGTTGTTGGAGTAAGTATCATGTGTTGCCATCAATATTGTGCTCATGTTTATTATCATTCTTCTTACCATCGAATTGTTAGGGATGAATGGGTCCTTATCTTGACACCTGATCGAATGGGCTTAAGCCTTAAGAAACTTCAGTGCATACTTAACATGGATCAACCTATGGACAATGATTGCTTCAACATTGCCGTGCGTATACTGGCATGTGACGAGGGGGTATTGTTCACAGACCCTCCTATACACTACATGGATCTAAGGTTTTGTGTAAGTTATCATTACTCTTCATTCTATGTGCCATTAGCATCACCATGTTGAGCAACTATATTTTTTTACGTAGTCCATGATGCTAGAGTCAATACGAGGTCAGAAGTTTTGTGATAAGGAGACTATTAAGAAGTTGTCATCATTATTTGATAGCTGGCCTATGATGGACAACAACATCTCATCATGCAACATGGTAAGTAAGTTTTTTCCGTTTTGTTATCATGGTTTATTGTTGTATCTAATACCTCCACTTGTAGATTTATCTTTCCTATGCATCCATTGGCCGGTACATATTGTATGTCATCGACAAAGAGGCACATCGTCTACATATTATGGACCCTATTCAAACATCACAACCGACAGAGGATAAAAATTTGAGGCATTCACTGAAATTAAAAAGTTTTGCAAGGGATTTTAAAGAAGCACTTGAAATCAAGATGACTGGTTGGAATTATGATATATCTAAATGGCAACGTTTATTTCCACTTTGTGTTCCTATGAGTATAGACGGGTAATGAATTCATAATTAAAATATTTATTTTTCTAATCACTATATTATTTATATTATTAATATAATAAATTGCAGGAATGTGTCTGGCTATTTTGTTTTTCATTTTATGTTGTGGTGGAACGGTAAAGAATTGGTCAAGCCAGTTTGCATGGTGCGTATCGTTTATTGCATGACATAAAACATCCTGCGTGAAAGTTTCATACTAAGGACATAATTGTTTGTGCAGGACGGGTACGAGATGAGGAAGAAATTTTTATTATACTTGCTGAAACATTGGGGTAATGAAGGTAAAGGCAACTTTCCTGATATTGTGAAAGAAATTCTTAAGCGCATCATCTAGATATTGATATATTGGTACTACCTGTTAAGATCAAATTTCGCTCAGTTTTGTCATGGACATGTCGTTATTTTACTTCTTGTTATCATTCTACATTGCAAAGACGACTGAATTTCTTAAATTATTACGTTTGTGTTATATTGTTTATATGTGTCATATGTCAAGAGCCCGTGGCAACGCACGGGCACTCTACTAGTGTTCCTAAAGGCCGAAACTGCCCCTCCAGGTCCGCCGGCTCCCCCTTATTAAAAACCGCTCACGTAGTTAAGCATAGCATCGCTTTCTTCCTTCAAATTTTAAGCAGAATGACATTAATTACTGCGTCCCATATTTAGCGTTGCCTGATTGGATGCATGCCGTGCAGGTAGCAATAAATAACAAGATCTGGCCAACAAATGAGAGGTAGTAGTGCGTATATTTAGGGACAAATATAAAAACTTCGTTAGGCTGGCCATAGTGGAGAATAACATAGACTAATGACATACTCCCTCCATTCTACAATATAGTGCTTCCTCTATCCTCGTGCTTCAACTTTGACCATAAATTTAACTATCAAGACCGATTGCGGCGGGAGCAAAAATTATATCAGCGAATTCGTATTCGAAAGAAGTTTTCAATTATATAATTCTTTTTTCTCCTGTCGCAGTTGGTCTCACTGATTAAATTTATGGTCAAAATTGGATCTCGGGAAGCGCGGGCGCACTATATTTTGGAATGGAGGGAGTACCATGTTACTATCTTCATAGTGTGTAGTGTTATATATCGGTAATTGCCTTTGGCTCCTAGGTGCATATGCACCCATTGTCGAAATACACATCTCGAAAAGTTAAAAAATTCGGAACAAAAATCCCGCATGCATATCTGGACATTTTATGTGCGTGCACACGGTTTAGGTGAAAAACAACGTTTTTGTGGCTTGTGTAAAAAAGACAATTTCTGATACTTCATTCTAACTATTCACGAGGCATTTCTTTATCTTTTTTACACAAGCCATAAAAAATGTCGTTTTTCACCGAAACCTTGTGCACGCACATAAAATGTTCGGATATACACACGGGATTTTTGTCCCGAATTTTTCTACTTTTCGAAATATGTATTTCGATAATGGGTGCATATGCACCTAGGAGCCAAAACACCGTTCTCGTTATATATGTCTTCATTTATTACTTTGTAGATTCATTTTGCATTGAAAAGTGCTATGTGATGGTAACATATTATGTTACTCTATTTGCCTCTCTCCTCATTAACTACTTGCCACCTCATCATTTTTACTTATATGACATCTATGTTACTACCTATATTACTCCCATCATGATCAGCCTTAGTACTCCTCCGGGCTCCACAGCCCCGCGCTGGCGTGCGTGGCCAGCTCCCGCGCGTGCCGCGAGGTGCCGGCCGACTACATGCAGCGCGACCTCACGCCCGTCCAGTCTGGGTGCTGCGTGTTCCGGAACGCGCGGAGGGCGGAGTACGCGTATGGGGGTGGGCGGATGTCCAAGATCCACCCACGATGGGGCTACTTCTGGTACGTGACTACTCTCTCTGCTTCCTCTGTTCTTCAGTTGCATCTATGTAGCACGTCATTCTTCCTTAACTAGC
This sequence comes from Triticum dicoccoides, assembly GCF_002162155.2. Classification (NCBI taxonomy): domain Eukaryota; kingdom Viridiplantae; phylum Streptophyta; class Magnoliopsida; order Poales; family Poaceae; genus Triticum; species Triticum dicoccoides. Next base: position 583,432,378 of record NC_041380.1, read on the forward strand.
AACATTCTTACTTCACGGCAATTGTTGCACGCACTTTACTCACGGATGATTTGTACGTAGTTTCAGGTCAAGGTGGTGGCGTGGCCACAGAGAACAAAACTATTAATTAATTAGCTGATGAAGCCAAGTCTTGGTTCAATTCCATTCCCTCAAAAAAAGGAGAGATTGAGACATCTTGGTTGAAGTTTGTACTATGAACAAATTATTTTAAGATATTTTTTGGTCTTATAAATAGTTTGCTAGACAGAAAATAGTTAATTTGCTCGTCATGAAAATACATATGTAGCACATCAAGTTCTTCAAACGAGTTTTTTATTTTCTCCTATCCTCTCTAATCACATCTTATTGGTCAATGGTAAAAAGTTCAATTTGCCTCGCTTACAAAACGTGAGATATGTTCATTTCTTGGGGTTGGGAAGGTAGGTATATTGCACACAAATTGGCACTCCTATTTAACATATCATGTGGCTGCCGGGGGGAAAAACCTATTCGCCGCTCGCTGCGGCAAGATGTCGCTGTTTCGCACAGGCAATCGAGGGATCGTTCGGATTTGGGCCGGCCCGTTTAAATGGTTTCAGCGTTCCAGTTTTGGGAACCTTCTCCAAGTTTCCAGCTGGTTTTTTACGGTTTTGGAAAGCTTCTAGAAGGTTCCTCAACCGTATTTTTTCTATTCTGCTTCTCTTTTCTTTTTTTCCCTGTTTCTTCTTTTCCTTTTCTCTCCTTTATTCCTTTTTCTCTTTGTTTACTTTACATTTTTTTCATTTTTTTTGTTTTCTTTTTTTCCTTTTCATTCTCTTTCTCAAATTTTCTTTTTCAAAAATGTTCGACTTTTCAAATTTTGTTCAGTTTATAGAAAATGTTTAAGTTTTCAAACTTTGTTCATAAATTACGAAGGAAAACAAAATTTCAAAATTTGTTTGCTTCGTTCCAGAAAATGTTTGGACATTCAAAAAACGTTCACCTTTTAAAATTTTGTGCACAAACCAAAAAAAATCGTTTTCACAAAAGTTCCCATTTTAAAAAATTTGTTTATAAATTCCAAAATTGTTCACATGTTTAATTGTTGTTCACAAATTCAAATATGTTTTGGGAATTTCAAAAAAATGTTCCTAGTTAAGAATAATGAGAAATTGAAAAAGGTTCCGGAATTTTAATAATTCATTCCATATTGCGAATTCCAGAAATATATATTGTTTTCAAAATTTGTTCACATATTAAAAAATGTTCAGATTTCAAATTTTGTTCACAATTTCAAAAAAAGTATTGCATGTTCAGTTTTTGTTCCCAAATTAAAAAAATGGAAATTTGAAAAATGTTCCTGTTTTTCAATATTGTTCGCATATTCTAAAAATGCTATAGTTTTCAAATTTTGTTCCTAAATTCAAAAACTGTTCACCTATTTAAATTTTTGTTCAAAAATTCAAAAATTTATTGGAATTTAAAAAATGTTCATGTTTCCTGATTTTTTTCACTAATTCAAAAATTGCTCACCTGTTTAAAATTTTGTTCGTAAATTAAAAATGTTTGGGAATTTCAAAAAATGTTTATGTTTCCACATTTTTTTGACAAAACCAAAAATGTTATGCGATTTCCAAAATTCATTCCATTTTGCAAAATTTTGAAAATTCAGAAAAAATTTGTTTTCATGTTTCAAAATTTGTTCACCAATTCAAAACAATTCTACATTGTTTAATTTTTGTTCAAAAATTTAAAAAAATGATAATTTTAAAAAATGTTCCCGTTTTCCAAAATTGTTCACATATTCTCAAAGTGATATAATTCTCAAAATTTGTTCACAAATTAAAAAAATGTTCGGCTTTCAAAATTAATTCGTGAAGTCAAGTAATGATTGAGTTTCTGTAAAATTGTTTAATTTTGAAAAATGTTCAGTTTTTGAATTTTCGTTATTGTTTTTTAAGATATGTTTTGCATTTATGAAAAGTAGTTCGTAATTTCGAAAAAAGACCTGCATGAAATTTTTCTTTCCTATTTGTTTGTAAAAATTTCGAGTGCCCTAATAATGTTTGCGTTTCAAAAAAAAATGTTGCAAGTTTTATTTTTTGGAATTTGGAGAACTGGTTTTTATTTTTTTGCCGCTGCTGGCCGTTTGTTTTAAGCGTGGTGCTGCCAATGTTGCCGAGTAGCTGGCCTGACCTGGTGGCTAGCCCGTCGCGCGCGTGAGAAGCAGGTCATGTGTTCAATTCCTAGCAGTAGCCTGATATTCTTTTTTGCAAATTTTACGTTCCGCGCGAGACAGCGAATGGGCCGGCCCAGTCGCGCGCCCCCTGTGCGTCGCGTGAGCAACGGTGAAGCACACAATTTAGCTAGGATGGCTACTACCTTAGATTTTGGCCGTCATGTGTGGCTTAATGGTCCTCCAGAGAATCTTTGTATCCCCCAAAACATTCTGATATGAAATAAAGCGCGTTGTTTCTCATATTCCTCTGCCGGGTGCCCATATTCCTCGCATGACGCTATGATTGGTTCCTCGCGTAGCTCAAGCGTCGGCCTTTATGAGCCTAGCCCAGCGCCGCGCGAGCACACGAACTTTATTCAAATCTGAATATTTTTCAAATTCAAACACTTTCTAAATCACAACCTTTTTAAATCATCTCAAAATATTTTAAATATTTTTTCTAATTTTATCATTTTTTGAATAATATAACATAAACTGAAAAGAGAAAATAATGATTCCTCCAACTTCTTCTCCTCCGTAGGTTTTGTTAACTTAGGGCATGTTCTGATCTCCTACCGCTCCTAGCTTCCCAAAATTCTGGAGCAAAGCCGAGCCGAACGATTTAGCCCCGAGAAGCTGTGATCTATCGCAGTGTTAAAATCTGGAGCGATATATCCATCCTTTGATTAATAAAGTAAGATTTCCCGTAAAAAAAATCTAGAGCGAGGTCGGCCCAGCTCCACAAAAACAAAAAGATGAAGTTCGATGATATTATGGCAGAACTGCCACCGCTAAAGAAAACGGTTAGCTCCACGCTCGTAAGGAAAACGAATCGGTACGTAAAGAAAACTGTGGGAGCAACTAATTAACGAGCGCTCCTTCGGGAGCCTCGCAACGATCAGCGCCACTTGGCGTGTTCTCAGCCATTCGTCACGTGTCGCGCTCTGGGCGCTCCCTCCGGATTTTTTTTTATTTTTCCGCATGCCTTTTTGGCTTTTTAAACGGTTTTTTTCCAGGGGTTTTTTGACGTTTTGGTTTTCCACCGGTCTTCCCTAGCTTTTTGACCAAAAAAAATTTCAGTTTTTTTTGCACAAAAAACGCATTTTTTGTGAGAGTCACGGTTTTGTTTTCGCGAGAGGCACGGCCGTGCCTCTTGGAAACGAAAAAAAAAACGTATTTTCTGTTTTTTCCTTTTGCGAGAGGCACGGTTTTGATTCGGCGAGAGGCACGGTTCTGCTTTCGCGAGAGTCACGGCCGTGCCTCTTGGAAACGAAAAAAACACGTTATCTGTTTTTTCTCTTTCGTGAGAGGCACGGTTGTGCTTTCGTGAGAGTCACGGCCGTGCCTCCTCAGAAACGAAAAAAAATACGCATTTTCTGTTTTGTTTTCTTTCGCGAGAGGCACGGTTTTGCTTCCGCGAGAGACATGGTTGTGATTTCGTCAGAGGCACGGCCGTGCCTCTTTCGGAAAGAGAAAACCCGTGCTCCCAGTTCGGTTTTTTCATCTGGTTTTTTCGTCCGATTTTTTTGTGAAAAAAAAGTTCATCAAAACGTATCAACATGAGATCTAATTTTGAAGATCTCGACGCGTGGAATCCAATGGCGAAAGCGGTTCAGATTTGGACGCACGGTTTAAAAGATAAAATGTTTTGAATAAACGGATCTACGAAAAAAAGAGAAAACTCCCCGGTTGTAACAAGTGGCGCACATGCAGCGTGCCACTTGTCGCAACCTGAAAGAGTTGGAGTGATCTCCGCACGGAGTACTCCTTAATTAGTGATTTCGGAAAACTGTTCGCTCTCCTCTCACCCTCGAAATGGGTTGTGCAAGTCGGCCCAAATGCCTCCGAACAGGCCAAATTTTGGTTAGCTGGGCTGCCAGCCAATGGAGCGCTCGAAGAAGCTATCCATCGAGCTGAAGAACGTATCATGATCGCCAGACAGAGTAAAAGCTAGCGTGAGAAGCTGATTTTTGAGAAGTTTTGTGAAGTTGGAGGAGATCAGAACATGCCCTTAGTCGTGGGGCATTAGGTAGGTCACCGCTTGCCTGATGTCTCGATGTTGTGGTGGTCGCGGTGCTCAATAATGGTTCCTCCAACTTCTTCTCCTCCATAGGCTTTGTTAATTTTGAACACTATTATCCTAACAATAACCGTTGGTTTCCCACCACCTTAAACATATCAAATTCATGTCTTCGCGGACAACTATCCAAGTAAATCTGACCTCCAGATCAGCGTGGTCCATCTTCTACAAAGAAAATACAGAGATCAACCCGAAGCCACCTCATTAACTACAGTTGTCGCACCTACAACCTTGATGAATGGGGTGGCAATCTCCGAGTCATGTGCCCTGACCTCACACTTGAAAGCCGGAGGCCTTACCAAAACGCCTAGCGGCGAGTTGGGAGCACAAATCGGTCCGACCGACCCACAACGTGCACCATCGCACACGCTCCGCCGCCATCTTTCGTTGACCCATCTTTGAGACATGGTCAAAGCATCGACCTTGCCAGGCCTGCCATCGACGCCGCCATGGCGCCAGACAACACCACCACCCTGCGGCCTACGTGATGGCCCAACACCTTCACGCCTTTGAGATCCCGCCGGCGACATGAGGTCCTAAATAGTGCCTCCAAGGAGGAAGACGACGCCAAGCACCGCCGATTTAGCCACTGGACTTCGCCCAATCACCAGTTTTCTTCTTGGAAGGATCTGCGGCTGCAGAAGCAGTGGTGGCCGCGGCGGCCTTGCTCTTCTTCTTTGCCATAGTAACAGACGCGGCGAGCTTTTCTAAGGCTAATGCAAAAAGCTTGGGTTTACAGAGGCTACGGCGGAGGGCGCAAGGAGGAAGAAAGAGCAACGGCGGCGCAGTGTGGAGAAGTGAGGGGACTATTTTCAATTGTTCTTTCTTATTATTATGTTCTTATGTTTTCGTGTTTGTATGCAATTACCAACAAATTTGTCTCCGTGGGGAGGATCCACCGTAGATTCAGTGATAGGTGTGTTTCTCACGCAAAATGGTGCTGACGATTTGTCAATGTAAAATTGGAGGCTAGTCCGCTAAATTCACCTTCTGTTTACCTCTTGCACATTTTATTTATAGATGTTATTTATCCTTTTTCTACGTATAACAATGCTTCTTTTTTCCCGGCGGCACAATTTCCAAAGTGAAAAGGAAGAATGCTGAAGATGTGCTTGTAATATGTAATTAGAAGGGAAGCTGGAATTGGACTCATGATAATGATGCGTTAATTCATACCAAGAACATAACTAGAGTTAGCAATAAAAAGAAAAAGGAAATTAGAGAAAGCGAGAAAGTAGAGTGGGAGAAACTTAGGAAGGAGATATATGCAAACTCTAACATAAATAGAGCTTGCCAATCCACTTTGTCAGGAATAGGTGGCTCTACTTATGTTAGAGTCTTCATATATCGGAAATTCGTTTCTGAGCCCAGGCTCAGATGCACCTGATATCTTGGCCATTCATTCACATGTGGATTCGTGTGTAGATACATCTGTATCTAGACAAATCCAAGACAAGTAATTCGGAACGAAAGGAGTAGGAGGGTGCTTGGATACAAGGGACTATTTTTAGTCTGACTAAAAATAGTCTCTTTTAGAGGCTAAAGTTCCAAGCACCCCTGACTAAAGAGAGGCTAGGACTAGTCTTGAGGCTAAAATCTTTTAGTCATGGGAAACCTACTAAAATATGTATTAGCTCTCTCTCTCCTCATTTAATTCCTCTCTTTAGTTCTGGATTGGAGGATTTGGAGGATAATAAATGCTCAATAACTAGATTTTAGTCTCTTTAGTATTTGGATCCAAGCATGAATGAGACTAGCAAGTTTTAGTCCCACTACTTTTAGTCATGGGACTAAAACGTATTCAAGCATGCTCTAGGTGTCATTTCAACTTGTATTCTAACTGTACGCGATATAAAAAAGGCCGTGGGCCGTCGCTTCATTTATTGCTCACGCGAGGTCACCTTCCAGCCGGAACAGTCCATCCCCCACACGGTCCTGTTTTTTCTCTGCGCCATCCAGTTCCATCTGCACCGCAACTTATGCAGCTCTCCACCGCCACCCTTGTGCTTCCTCGCAATCGGACATTGTGCTCTTAGCAGGTCCATGGCGGCGTCCACGAGCAGCCCGAGGCCAGCGTGGCCGTGAGCTCTGCCGTTAAATCGATGTGTCCCGTGCCGTGTGTGTTCCGGCGAGATCGATCGAAGTAGTGCATGTAGCTGTAGCCGGCTACTGCAAAGCTAGCTTCACGAAATCAATCCAGCTGCCTGCTTAACAAGGCTAGCTTCGTACGCGTACGTGTCTGGGTGGAACAGTGTACGTAGGTTCAGCCCAGTGAGTGGGTGGTGGCCAGCGCCCAGCGGCAAGAACTCCACGGCCTTCCCCCTTGTGCCACTTAAATTGAGCTACTGGGCTCCCATTGGACAAGAAGAAAATTAAGTGGGCTAGCCCTATTAGCCCATTGGAATCCCAACCAATTCACCAGCGGGCAGACGACCGAACAGAGAGAGTAGAGTAGGCGCCGCGGCGTAGCCCACGCTGATGGACTCCCATCGCGCGCCGCCGCCGCATCCCATCCTCCTCCGCCTCGCAGTCAGCCGCTCCCGACCTCCCCTACCTCACAGCTTCTACGCCGGCTGGACGCGATGGCTAGGTCGCCGGCAGCCCCAACGCCGATGAACTCCCACCGTCGCCGGCTCGCCGCTCGATGCCCGCCACTGCCGCATCCCCTCCTCCTTGCGCCCCCGCCACCGATGGACTCCCAGAGCAGTGTGTCACGCACTGCCACAACGTTGCTGGGTGGCCTGGTGGTCCGGCGCCGTAGATGGAGCCGTCGTGCTCGTCGACGAGCACCTGGACGAGCCTGTACTTGAACAGCCGTCACTACTGTGGTGTGAGGCTGGTGCGCTCGCGCGCTTTTCTGCCGCTCAAGCTCAAGCAGGTATTCCCTGGATGAAGCACGCAGTTACCATCCGCGGGTAGTAGGAGCACAGAGACGAACTGGGCAAGTGTGATTGACTGGCTAGCCTGTGCGGTGCTGAGTTACTCACGGAAGTGGGATCGCACTTATCCCCAACTAATCCACTTAAGTTGTACACTGGGTTGTTGGTTATCACCCCCCCAACAATCGTGTCGCCCCCTTAATAGGGGTTGTTGTTCGCTAATTTTTCCTCTTAGACAACTGGCCATGGGCTGTTTCCTTGTGTCATTCGTTAACGAGAAGCCATACAGGTACATGTACATCCTATTATTGGCCGAAGCCCGAAACAGCAAGTAGCATTGCAGCCCATCATAGAAGATAAAATGGGCCAGTTAGTAGCAGGCTAGCAGCAGTCGTTCTCTCAAAAATAAAAAGCGATCTATCTCTACTCCTAATGGAGGAGTCCGTACGTCGTTTCGTTCGTTCGCTCCATCTAACGAAGCCTCGACACCCTCACCGCTAATTCCGTCGTATCCCATTCGGCTCAAATATTGCGATTTGTTTCCATATGTAGCGATCCTAAATTTCCTAAAGCCCATTCCTTCCCGTTTCCTTTTTTTGAAACTCTAGCCACGATGCTCCATCTCAATCTCTCTCGCATCAGCAGAGATTCCCTCGTATCCCATCTGGCTCAACAATTACGATTTGTTTCCGGGTGTAGCGATCCCAACTTTTCTAAAGCCCACCCCTTCACGTTTCTTTTTTTCTGAAACTCTAGCCATGATGATGCTCCATCTCTATCTCCCTCGCATCGGAGCAGACTGGTTGGATGCCCGTCGATGGCCGATGATGGCAGCGATGTGATAAGGCGGAGTGGCCGTGTAGCATGCGGTGAGGGAAAGTAGTCAAGGGCAGGCTCGTCGGCATCCACCTCGACTTCGGCGGCGGCGAGAGAGGCTCACTACTTAAATTTCATGGTGCTGGTTGCCTTGCCAAGCTAGGCACGTGTCCGCGTTCGTGTTGCAGATCCTAGGGTGGAGCGTGCAGTAGGCCTCGCCCTGACACTGCTCCGCCGGGTGGTTGGGCTGCTAGCGGCGCAGTCTGGCGCGCGAACATTACATCAACGCATCAACCCAGTTGCTTCCGAATAGAAGCTTGGTGCACCTCATCGAGGCCTGTGGTCTGCCCCGGTCTCCCTGGCGTCCAAGACAGCGGCCATGGAGCACCTCGTCGAGGCATGTGTTCTGCCATGGTGGTGGTGCAAAGTTGGCGTGGTCAAGGTGACATAGGCCGTGTTGGACCCGGCATACGGCGGTATTCCATCAATGGCAAGGTCAGCACTCTGCCTGATGTATCCTGTTGTACACCGCTTTTTCTGCAGTTCTATGACGTCGATGCGCTCCGCGAGCGGCAGTCGGCACTTTCTCCAGGGTACAAAGGTGCTCGACGTGACCCAACAGAGATCCGAGCTTTGTGGTTGGCTCCCTCGCTCGATCACCCAATGCCGTCGGCAAGCCCACCTTCCACGGACGGGACGACGGCCTAACGTGTCTGGCAGTCTGGTTAATTCCGGTGCACAGAAATCTCAGCGCATGCCGGTACACTGCTGCTGCTGCCCATGTCTCGGATCTGTCCCCGTCTGAGTTTGCCATCTCAATCTATTTACCTGGTGATGCTAGGGTTCAGATCTTAGGGGTAATTCGTTAACCATATAACAAGCCAATTGAAGCCTGTTGATTCTAGGACCTTTTAGATTGCTCATGAGTTGGAATCAGGGGTATTTAGTGAATATTTTCTTTTAATCCGAATTACTCAAATACACACGTGAGTTAATTCGGCCATTAAGCGAGGGTTTCGTAAGGATTGGTACGAATCCGGGGATTGTATAGTTTGTGTCGTGAAGCTGGTTTATGTTGTAGAGCACTGCAGTCTGCCGTTTTCTGCAATTCATTTCACAGAGGAGTTTATAAATCTGACTCACTTATTGAATGTTCAACTCTGAAATCTAGACAACTAACTGTATTGTGTAGTTCTGCAAGAACTATAGGTGCTAACTATGGCCATGGTGTGAAGTTTTGAATTGAACATTTAATTGTGATAACTTCATGTGAGGGTTATCAATTGCTTGCATGAAATAGTTTTGTAATTGTACCTTCGTTCTCATAAGTCCCTTCTAGAACGGCGAATCAGTCGGTCTGATGGTAACCTGGGCTAGCGTTTTCGAGTGTAAATACTTATTGCGTAGGATTTGAGACCACATGCCCTCCGGCTCTGTTTTGCTCCGTTTGCGAGCTGTAAGACCTTTACGATGATACTTTCTAGATTTTTAATAAGAAGGCCGCATGCATCATCATGATGTAGAGGCCGGGGCTACCTCCATTTCCAAAAAAAAAAACAGTTACAAGCTTGGGATCCTACTATACTATTCATATGGCGCTATGTGTTTTGCTTTTTATGCAACATGGTTATACATTTCCTACCTCTATGTCTTATGCTAGAGGTAGGATGTCTTATGCTAGAGATGTCTTATGCTAGAGATGTCTTACATGGTTTAATTTCCTTTTCTCTGTTTGAGAAATAATTGTAATCCTAGGTATCTTGATATAATGGTTTCTGAAGGCATACAAATCACAAAACTTTCCTTGGACGCTGATCTATCAACACATATTCATCACCATATCACAATCTACAACACTGTAATCCGAGGTGCTGGTTTATTTCTAATACTCATATATCAGAGTATGAGTTATTTTCCAAATAATTTTTTTCTGTGCAACATAAATATTTTATTATTATTCTGTAGGAAAGTATATGGCATTCCTTCCAAGAATTAATTGTTCTAATGATAGTAGAGGGCCTCCATGCACAGGGTAACGATTAAAGCTTTGGCCTTACACGGTAATTTTGGGAGCTATGCTAAGTTGCTAACTTGTATTTTGCCATTATAGTTTGTTTTGTAGGCCTCATTTTTTACCATATTGGCATAGGTTAATACACAATTACATTGTGGTCATATTGTTTGAAATGCTTTTTTTGTTCGATAGAATTGTTTCAACCTTGCGACCATTCAAAGAAAATTATACTGTCACCCGGGCCAAAGAGGAGGGGCCATATGGGGAACACGCATCAACCACCAGGGATGAAACCCCATCGCGGCCGATGACCAGACAATCAGTCAGAACGTGACCAACTACCAATACGGCAATGCCTCTCACCAGTCGGAGACGAGCGGACGGGAGAGGATGTGCAAGATCCGACAGAACACCACCAGATTTGGTAAGTAACATAAAAAACCAAGATAACAAGGAGCGGTATTTTAATGGTTGGAGAGGCGGGGATCACTAATAGATCAATGTTTGTATTCTTGTTGCGTTGGTGTTGAAGAACGAGAGATTTACCAACGACAGATAGTGTACGTATGTATCTTACTTTTCTTATCGACAACACAATGAAATGTTTGCATAATTTGAAGTTTTAACCCATGGCAATGCACGAGCATAAGCTAACAAACTAATGCCTACTTGAAAAATGATGTAAGCATTTAATGTATTGCAAGAAATTTGTGTGGACCTGTCTGCTGGAGTGGAGGCCCAGCCAGACTCTCTTAGTGTTGGCGCCTACTACTCGGAGCGGTGAGCGGCAGTTAGTGGATGGCGGAAGAGCCCTGTCGCCGTGCAACTTGGAGGGGGAACGCGACGCCCTCGACACCAGAAATCGGCCTAGGATGGCAGATCGATGGTGCGGCTCGCCTGTTGTTGGCATCGAAAATTGGCCTGGGTTGGCCAGATCGACGGCACGGCTTGACGGCGGTCGGATCCGGCTGCTCACCCGGACACATGGCAGGGAGTGGAGAAGGCGGGCGAGATCTCGATGGAGGGGTTGGGAGGTGCCGATGAGCATGGAGGGGAGGAGGCAGGGACATGCCAGGGGGAAGATGTGGCGGCCAGGACACTGTGGCGGAGAGAGATGGCGGGGGCGACGTCATGACGGAGAGAAGGAGTGGGAGGGTGAGAGAGGGAGGGGTGCGTGCAGTGAGAGAGTGGTTGAGGTGATACGCAGGGCAGGTAAGCTAAAAACTAGGTATGTAAAAAATAATTTATTTTTCCTCATGTTTATTAATATAAAATATTATTTATATATGTTTATATATTTATATGTAATTTCGGATACCCTTTTTTTGCAAATAAAATCAGTTGTGTTAGTCTCAAATTTGTTTTCATATACTATACAATATATACTTATATAATGTAGTATAAATTTTATTCCAGTTTTGTTTGTCGGAGATAAGAAGTGATGGATTTGGATGATGTTTAAAAAATATCAACTGACATTAGCGTGTAAAATTTAACATGCGTTATGGCAGAATATTTCAGATGCCCGTGGCAACGCACGGACATTCTACTAGTGTAAAGATAATGAGCTACGTACACACAGGTCGCTATAATCGCTAGGTTTCCAAACTACCTCCTGCAATCTAGTGTCACGCCTGTACCTTGCCTTGCCTGATATCGATCTTTTCGTGATTCCGTTGCATCGACGTCAAGAGAATCAGAGAAGGGAAGGGGACGGCCGCTGGTGAGCGCAGATCAGATGAGCGGCAACAAAACGAGGAAAACAGGTTCTAGTTTAATACGTACGAGCATTAGATCAGTTCTTGTTTTGTCCTTTTCAAACTGTAATCTTTCTCCCAGTTCCACTATTCGTTGATTGCCTCCATACAATTGCATGCTTTCTGATGTTCTGACTTTGGAATTCGGTTGAACCTTTCTAAAAAAAATTAGGTTGAATCAGTGAGTCGATCCCATCAATTACAGGGAAATTAATGAGATTTCGTAATGTGTTATCTACCACATTGTATTAATGGTAATTATTAGTTTGTAAGATTATCTTCTGTTTCTAGAGTTGTGAATTTGTTTTTGTCATTAAGAAAAGAATTTGTAATGTATTTATAGAAATTGTTTTTGTCATGTGAATGGAATTAATAAATAAAATCGGGCATGGTTGCACACGGTGTTTCCATTGGACCAGACCCTAAAATTTTCTACCAAAACATAGCAGTTGCCGATGAACTTAGTGCGAAACCTCGCCCCCCCTATGCCGAAATCCTGGCTCCGTCCCTGCTTGGTGGAATTAAGTGGGCTGGGGTGGGACGCCCATGTTCAGTTCCACCTGCAGCCTGAATTCATGTAGAGACGGAAGACGGGGCGCGGCAGCGGAGCTGGGAGAGATAGAAGCCCGCGGGGCGGCCGGGGGAGGGAGTGCGGCGGCGGCCCGTGATGCCGAAAGAGGAAACGTCAGGAGGGAGGCCTTGACGTACGGTAGGAGACCCCTCCACCAGATTAGATCAAGGGTAGCGAGATCCCACACGATCCGGCGGCGTCTTCTTTGTGAGGTCGGCAGCGGCGGCGACGGGCGCCAGGGGATGGATAGAATAGAAGCGGTGTTTTGTGTGTGTTGGTTTTTCTTCAGGTGCGTGCGTGGGTGAGGTGGGAGGAGGGACAAAAAAACCGATGAAAAAAAACCAGCCAAACAAAACCGAACGAAAATTGTGAGACGAAAATAAACCCGGAACGGAGACTACCAACTGAGACATTAGAAGTAGAGATTCAGATAACCATAATTCAGAGAGATGTCGTGAGTGACAATTCAGAGCAAAGTATTATTCTTCAGTTAGAACTCTGAACGAACATTTTCAGATCCTCCCGGTGGGCATCAAGAGTTTCACGGGGAGCTTCGCGACGCTCACCAACATGCTACTGAGATGAAGCGTTGGCGGCATGTGACTGCTCGGCGCCTCTGTTGACTGTTGTCCCCTCGTGCCTTGTCAAGGATTAATTCTGAACCATGAAACTTGATGCACTTTTACATGTTCATACATCATCTCTATAAACAATTTCTGCAGGGACTTCCGCGTCATACATGGTCGTGTTCGTCGTCCATTGGGTGCCGGAGACCAAGGGGAGGACCCTAGAAGAGATACAGTGGTTGTTCCGGTGAGGGATCTTGAGCCGCGGTGCCCGGTCATCGCATATTGGTGTGTGGCTCTTCAAGCTAGTATAAACCGTATATCAGGCAAGAGTTGGTTTGCACAGATTGGGAATCTAGGCCGTGGGGACGTTCAAGCTAGTTCCGACAAAGTGAACGTAGTAGTACGAGTCACGTTTCTTTTTTTTTTCTATCCTATCTTTTTTTATGAGAAACACCTGTATCTGTTTTTCTTTCCATCCTATCTTTTGTAAGACACAAGTCGCAAGAAAAAAACCATATTTTCAGGGCAGCAACCTACGAGCCCATGTGTTTCCCTCCCAGAGGCCGTATTGATGGGCCTTTAAACGTGCGGGCTTTGAGGCTTTCTATCATGTTGCTGGGCTTCTAAGCCAAAACGTTAATAAACAGCAAACACAAACCCTCAAGGTCAGATTAGTCCCACCTGGCTTGCGCAGCTCGGCGGAACGTGTCAGACGGGTATAAGAGGAGGGGCAAGGCTCTGCATCAACTCATACCTTTCTCGGTCTTTTGGCTAAGATCAAGTGAAGTATATGTTTTTGTCAGTTTAATATTTGATATGTGGACTACATGTCCACAATGATATTAAATTTTTTTTTGGGAGGATCCATCATAGTGGCTTGCCACTAGGGTCCTCGTGTGTTCCCCGGGTGTGGCGCACCCCAACCAAAACTAAATTAACCTTATTTGGCTTGTGATTTTGTTAACTTATTTAAAATAACCTCATTTTGGCTATATAGATGTTCTCTACATTTCCATGGGTAAACATTCGTTTTGTGTCCAGAATATCTTGTGCAGCTGTTGAATCCGCTAATGATCAACATGAGTGGGGTAGTACATTAATTCTTTCATGGGAAATCCAATGTCTACTAAACTACTCCGTAGTAAATTGTTAGCTACTTAGGTACGTATTGTAATGTGCTTATTGGTTAGTAAACACTTTTACCTCGGATTAGGGATTCATTAAAAGCTCGCGGCTTGAGATCAAACTCGGGTTTTAGCTGGACATGAAAATATATGAACCGGGTATGAGCTTCTTTTTGTATCACTGTTGGAAAATGAGATGAAAGGTAGCTCACAAAATTACATGAGTCGAACTAGCATGGTAGGTATGTTATATATCTTTAATAAATATATAATGAGCTCCCGCAAAAAAAAATATAATGAGAATTATTGTCTTTATGTTTTGGAATGAAAAGTGTGTTGCCTTTTAATTTCCACAAGTTAGGGAATCACGTTGACACTGCACGCAAGATCTTTTAGGACTTCTTATGTGCCTCGAGATTGAGCATGCACACAAGATCTTCCAGGAATTCTTTTGTGCCTCGAGATTGAGCAGAATATGAAACATCTTTGCCACTTGAACTCTAGCCCATGTCAAACTGAGCTCGCTGCTTTTTAATACGAGTTGAACTGGGTTTAATCTAAGTCACTCAGATTAAACTCATTTGCATCCCTACTTTTAGAATTACCGGAAAAAGCTTTCGCCCTACTTTATAAATAAAGCAATGACCGACAACAATTCGTACAAACTCACGCCACCACAACACACACCCAAGGCAGGATACAAAGGCGCTGAGCGCAGCAACACAACCCCTAACACTACAAGAGCAATCATGGACTCCAACAGTGACCACGCCACCGCGAAGAAATGAAGCCACATACGACGAACCGTGAGCTCCAAGACGATGCCTTCAGAAAGATCACGACACCGGAGCGCTGCCACCGCCCGATCCGAGGATCAGAGTTTCCCCAAGAGCCACACGACGGGCAATGAGAGCCGCGACGACGCCTTCAAGAAGGGAACGAGCCACGCCGCCGCCGGTCCGTCCGAAGATAGAGCAGGTTTTCACCCCGGCTAACACTCACCGCCACCGAACGCCACACCCCGGCTACCACGCCGTCCACACAGCCATGGCTGCCAGGCAGTGCCGAGCAACGGGCTCTGCCCATGAGCACCATGCTACCACCACCAGGGCCGCCGCCCTGGCATCCAAGACCTCGACACCACCACACTCGATACCCGCCACTACCCCAACCGAAGAGACGAGCGGACCCCGTGGCAAACTAGCATCCATCGACTCATCCTGCTGCATCGGGCGCGAGACGAACACGGTCCTGCTGCCGGGCGCGAGACGGGCGCGGTCCTGCTGTCGGGCGCGAGAGTGGCGCGGTCCTGCTGTCGGGCGCGAGACGGGCACGGTCCTGCTGCCGGGCGCGAGACGAGTTTGGTCCTGCTGCCCTAGCGCGAGACTAACGATGGGCCATAGCTGGGAGAGGGCCATCACTTCAACGGAGATAGCACCCGGACGACGAGGAGACAGATCAAGGGCCGACACAAGCGACCAATGGACGAGCCGACGCCGGAACAAGCCAGCCGCCGCTGTAGCCGACTTGCCAAGCCACAGCCATCCACGACCGGAGCAGCAGCCACCCCGGGCCACTGCCCAACCCGCGCCGACCGACGAGCTCGAAGCGACGGAGCCGCTGGGCACGCACCCGCGCCACCAGCCACCATGGCCGCCGCCTGCACCAAAGCCACGGCACAGGCCCGCGCAGCCTCTGCACCACTACCAGCCAACCCCGCCGCCGCGCCACCACACGAGCGCGCCGCCGGAGCTCAGACTAGTCACCGCGCCGCCAAGCCCGCGGCCGAAAGCCCCCGACTTGACCCAGAAGGGGCCAAAGAGGGTCCGTCACGGCAAGCCACAAGGTCAAGGAGGGAAGGCGCCGACGCACAGCCGCGACCAGCCCCCACAAGACACGGCCACCGACGGCCGGGACCACCACCGCCAACACCAGCCGTGCCGCCCGCAGTAGATCGGGATCCAGATCGGGGGGAGCCCGACCAACACCCCGCCACGAACAACGCAGCGACGCGCCCTCACTCCCAGCCTAACGGCTGTCGAAGCCCGACGTCCCCGCTGCCGAGAGCCCCGCCGAGCTCCGCGCCCCCACGAGCGGCTGACCCGCGCCGCCGCATCCTCGAACAAGGGAGGGAAGAAATGGCCCCACCACCGCCCGCGTCGCACGGGCTTCGCCCGGCGGACGCCCTCCGGCGGCGGCGAGGGGGAGGAGAGGCTGGAGGGGAGGAGTTCGTCGGCGGCAGATCGAGGGCCCCCGTTACGCGCGCGCGGGGTGCGTCACGGGAGCGGCCAGACTCGGAATCTCGATGTAATTTTTACTATGTTTGAGGTGCTTTGTACTTCCAGTGAACTTGGATAATAGATCTGAATCATTTTCAGAAAAAAAAAGCCGGGTATAAGTTTAGGCAAGAATTGATCTTTGCAAGAATCTTGGCTGATGAGTCATCAAAGTCAATTGCTAGGTGACTTTATGTAGCTGTGTAAGAAATAAAGTTGAAGGAACTTTTTATACATTGATGAAACAGGTGACATCACACATATTCAGTGAATGATTGGGTGTCTTCCAGGATAATACAAAACACAAATGAAAATAAGTCACAAACTGGGAAATAGAGCAAGTTTGTAGAACTAGCAAATAATACTGAAACTGAAGTAAGCGAGGCAGATTGAACTCAAAATAAAATAATAACTTGAGCAATTCAAGCAGCCCGTGCTCCTCATCCTGATCAAGGTTCTCTTCCCAACGTTCTAGCTCAATCCTACACCTCCTTATACATCGGTAGATCCCTGAAAGCAGTCGCCAAATGCATGTTTGCTAGCAATCAAAGTCTATTTCCATACAGCCAGAGAAACAAAATCGTTGTATTATAGTAGAACAACTACCGATCTTCTCATCAATCAGTAAAAGGAAAACTTCGATCTTAACCAGTACCAAAACTGCTATTACAAGTCAGAAAGTTTCAACAACAAATAATTTTATTCTAAACTACCAACAATTCCAAGTGCTGACTCTATTCTAATTTCTACTAATTCCAAAAATAATAGTTTGGTTCTGGTTCATTTATACACCAATAGGTTACATGCATTGAAATCAGTTATTAATTTAAAACCCTTACAACAATAGGCAAAACTTTATACTTCTTTGACTTGGCCTAGCATAGTTCTGAACATGTATGTCTTGTATCACTTTTGCAGGTCCATCATGGGTCACTAATGGCGCATCTTAGGTTCTGCAATGCTGCTGGTCTCCCAGATTGACAAGGTGTTGATTCATCTGGCATGGGAAAGGAGCTAATTAACGGTTGCCAAATCAAGCAACAGCTGATATGCAATAACAAGCAGCATTGTGCACAAATAAATATCTGATGGGAAGAAAAGACGCTGCAGAAAAAGTAGGCAGTACAACAAAACCGGCTTGCAAACTGATCCATACTTTAGTATTTTCTGAAATCATGAATAAATGGTATGTAATGGTGCTGCTGTTACGGTATTATTACCTACAGGCTTTCAGGTTTCTGCACATGTAGCGGGATCAAATAGTGTAACTGAACCTCCCTGAACGAACGTACTACCTAAACCCTTATCTTGATCAAGCAATGGAGCTATATTTAACAAGAATTCAATTCTACATGCAGAAACATATTACTATAGGTATCATAAACTTGAGTTCTATTGCACAGTACTCCCTCCGTTCCAAAATAGATGACCCAACTTTGTACGGAGGGAGTAGCAGATAAAGGTTGCCTTTTTTTTATTAATTCTAGACCAGCAAAATCTCCTGTGTTACTACAAAACCACAAAAAAGACACTTGCAAGCGGTAAGATATCGATTTTTTTTCAAATTATTCACTTACATCCTTACCCTATTCTGTCCAAGAAATTCACTTCAAAATTCAAATTCACCCAGGCAATTTGGTAGCAGAGACCACCTCAGGGTAAAAATAATAATTAGTAAAAATACCAACGCAACCAACAGCTTGTTTAAATAGGTGGACGAACACAATTATGTGACGTGCAAACTAATGCCTGCGAAAGCGAAACAAATTTAGAATGGAGAGGGAAGACAAGGCCGCCACAGAGGAAGCTAGCTCAGTAACCAAGCCAACAATAGGAAGAGCCAGTATGAAGTAATTAGTACACAATGTGCAAGAAATAAAACATGTGAGATGTAAATTAATACCTGTGAAATCAGTCGAGAATATGTTTGAGAACTGACAGGGAGAAAGGACTGCAGAAGACGGCACCTGTGCCTGACCGTGTCTGCATCTTTGCCGCAGAGGTCTTCCTCTCCTTGAATATATGGAGAAACCGAAACTATCGCCTCTTTGATGATATTAATAACAACCACCGAAAGCTTGTCAACGTTGTCCCTCGGCTCACACACAATGAAGTGTATGAGATCGGGTTCGTCCCTATTCACAAGGGGGAACATGGGCACACAATTGTGCGGTAGAAGACGCTTCCGGGCGGCTAGGCGCCGAAATGTTTGAGACGTAATCACTGCCTCCTTGTGCCAAAATTTATCTTCTGACGATGCACGGGCATGGAAGGTGATGGTGAAACTAGAATAAGGATCAAGCGGCCCAAAAAAGGTACCATCGTCACAGGAAACGTCGACAAACTTGAGGAGATCGCCCTCTTTCCCCACGACGACGCACAGACTGCGGCACATCTCATGTGTCTCTCCGCTTGGTGAGGAATCCCGAGGACGATTGTTGATAGGCAGTCGGCTGTAATAGATGATTCTACGTGGTCTCGTGTCTACTGCATCATGACATGGCTTGTAGGACAGGATACCTCCTTGGTGGTAATCAACCCAGATCACACAGTCATTGGATATGATGGTGGCATCGGTCGACCAGCGGGTCAGGTCGGTGAACTCCTCCTTTGTATGTTGGATGGGCAGCATCAGAATCTCCCACTTTCCCTCGGCAACATTATCATCGGAGCCATCGGTCGACAGAGGGGAGCGGAAGACGCATAGTTCTGCTCCCATAACACTGTTCTTTGCTGAAACACAGAACTTGGCCAGCTGCAGCACCGCGAAGTGATCTCTGCCGCAATATATTCCGATGGTGTCACGATTGAACTGGCGATCCGTTGTTGTATCCTCGCCCCACAGTTTCAGCACAATGGGTACGGTGCACGCCGGGAGCCGTCTGAGCCGCGACTCAGCAGCCCCTAGGGCGGCATGGAAAACGAAGTAGTCCTGCCGGTAAGGGTCACTATCGTCGAGGCCCAGCTCGGAGGTGAGGCTGAGCAGGAGGAGGTCCCGGTGGGCGGACAGGAGTTCGGTCCCATGTTCGACCCGTCATAGTTGCGTGGACCGCGCGGCCACTGCACGTAGAGGTGGGAGAAGGCGGGAGGGGCGGCGGGGAGCAAGGCGACGGCGAAGGGGTCTCCCAGGGAGGTGACGGCCCTCAACGGCGCGGCCGCTTCGTCCGGGAAGGCGGAGGAGCCGCTGCCGCCGTCGTCGTCCCTGCGGAACACGAAGCGCTCCAGCATCATCCACGAGGCCTCCACAGCCGAACGATCTGAGGGAACATGGGCACACAATTGTGCGGTAGAAGACGCTTCCGGGCGGCTAGGCGCCGAAATGTTTGAGACGTAATCACTGCCTCCTTGTGCCAAAATTTATCTTCTGACGATGCACAGGCATGGAAGGTGATGGTGAAACTAGAATAAGGATCAAGCGGCCCAAAAAAGGTACCATCGTCACAGGAAACGTTGACAAACTTGAGGAGATCGCCCTCTTTCCCCACGACGACGCACAAACTGCGGCACATCTCATGTGTCTCTCCGCTTGGTGAGGAATCCCGAGGATGATTGTTGATAGGCAGTCGGCTGTAATAGATGATTCTACGTGGTCTCGTGTCTACTGCATCACGACATGGCTTGTAGGACAGGATACCTCCTTGGTGGTAATCAACCCAGATCACACAGTCATTGGATATGATGGTGGCATCGGTCGACCAGCGGGTCAGGTCGGTGAACTCCTCCTTTGTATGTTGGATGGGCAGCATCAAAATCTCCCACTTGCCCTCGGCAACATTATCATCGGAGCCATCGGTCGACAGAGGGGAGCGGAAGACGCATAGTTCTGCTCCCATAACACTGTTCTTTGCTGAAACACAGAACTTGGCCAGCTGCAGCACCGCAAAGTGATCTCTGCCGCAATATATTTCGATGGTGTCACGATTGAACTGGCGATCCGTTGTTGTATCCTCGCCCCACAGTTTCAGCACAATGGGTACGGTGCACGCCGGGAGCCGTCTGAGCCGCGACTCAGCAGCCCCTAGGGCGGCATGGAAAACGAAGTAGTCCTGCCGGTAAGGGTCACTGTCCTCGAGGCCCAGCTCGGAGGTGAGGCCGAGCAGGAGGAGGTCCCGGTGGGCGGACAAGAGTTTGGTCCCCATGTCCGACCCGTCATAGTTGCGTGGACCGCGCGGCCACTGCATGTAGAGGTGGGAGAAGGCGGGAGGGGCGGCGGGGAGCAAGGCGACGGCGAAGGGGTCTCCCAGGGAGGTGACGGAGTTGGCCCTCAACGGCGCAGCCGCTTCGTCCGGGAAGGCGGAGGAGCCGCTGCCGCCGTCGTCGTCGTCCCTGCGGAACACGAAGCGCTCCAGCATCATCCACGAGGCCTCCACAGCCGGACGATCTGAGGGAACATGGGCACACAATTGTGCGGTAGAAGACGCTTCCGGGCGGCTAGGCGCCGAAATGTTTGAGACGTAATCACTGCTTCCTTGTGCCAAAATTTATCTTCTGACGATGCACGGGCATGGAAGGTGATGGTGAAACTAGAATAAGGATCAAGCGGCCCAAAAAAGGTACCATCGTCACAGGAAACGTCGACAAACTTGAGGAGATCGCCCTCTTTCCCCACGACGACGCACAGACTGCGGCAAATCTCATGTGTCTCTCCGCTTGGTGAGGAATCCCGAGGACGATTGTTGATAGGCAGTCGACTGTAATAGATGATTCTACGTGGTCTCGTGTCTACTGCATCATGACATGGCTTGTAGGACAGGATACCTCCTTGGTGGTAATCAACCCAGATCACACAGTCATTGGATATGATGGTGGCATCGGTCGACCAGCGGGTCAGGTCGGTGAACTCCTCCTTTGTATGTTGGATGGGCAGCATCAGAATCTCCCACTTGCCCTCAGCAACATTATCATCGGAGCCATCGGTCGACAGAGGGGAGCGGAATACGCATACTTCTGCTCCCATAACACTGTTCTTTGCTGAAACACAGAACTTGGCCAGCTGCAGCACCGCAAAGTGATCTCTGCCGCAATATATTTCGATGGTGTCACGATTGAACTGGCGATCCGTTGTTGTATCCTCGCCCCACAGTTTCAGCACAATGGGTACGGTGCACGCCGGGAGCCGTCTGAGCCGCGACTCAGCAGCCCCTAGGGCGGCATGGAAAACGAAGTAGTCCTGCCGGTAAGGGTCACTGTCCTCGAGGCCCAGCTCGGAGGTGAGGCCGAGCAGGAGGAGGTCCCGGTGGGCGGACAAGAGTTCGGTCCCCATGTCCGACCCGTCATAGTTGCGTGGACCGCGCGGCCACTGCACGTAGAGGTGGGAGAAGGCGGGAGGGGCGGCGGGGAGCAAGGCGACGGCGAAGGGGTCTCCCAGGGAGGTGACGGAGTTGGCCCTCAACGGCGCAGCCGCTTCGTCCGAGAAGGCGGAGGAGCCGCTGCCGTCATCGTCGTCGTCCCTGCGGAACACGAAGCGCTCCAGCATCATCCACGAGGCCTCCACAGCCGGACGATCTGAGGGAACATGGGCACACAATTGTGCGGTAGAAGACGCTTCCGGGCGGCTAGGCGCCGAAATGTTTGAGACGTAATCACTGCCTCCTTGTGCCAAAATTTATCTTCTGACGATGCACGGGCATGGAAGGTGATGGTGAAACTAGAATAAGGATCAAGCGGCCCAAAAAAGGTACCATCGTCACAGGAAACGTCGACAAACTTGAGGATATCGCCCTCTTTCCCCACGACGACGCACAGACTGCGGCACATCTCATGTGTCTCTCCGCTTGGTGAGGAATCCCGAGGACGATTGTTGATAGGCAGTCGGCTGTAATAGATGATTCTACATGGTCTCGTGTCTACTGCATCATGACATGGCTTGTAGGACAGGATACCTCCTTGGTGGTAATCAACCCAGATCACACAGTCATTGGATATGATGGTGGCATCGGTCGACTAGCGGGTCAGGTCGGTGAACTCCTCCTTTGTATGTTGGATGGGCAGCATCAGAATCTCCCACTTGCCCTCGGCAACATTATCATCGGAGCCATCGGTCGACAGAGGGGAGCGGAAGACGCATAGTTCTGCTCCCATAACACTGTTCTTTGCTGAAACACAGAACTTGGCCAGCTGCAGCACCGCGAAGTGATCTCTGCCGCAATATATTCCGATGGTGTCACGATTGAACTGGCGATCCGTTGTTGTATCCTCGCCCCACAGTTTCAGCACAATGGGTACGGTGCACGCCGGGAGCCGTCTGAGCCGCGACTCAGCAGCCCCTAGGGCGGCATGGAAAACGAAGTAGTCCTGCCGGTAAGGGTCACTGTCGTCGAGGCCCAGCTCGGAGGTGAGGCTGAGCAAGAGGAGGTCCCGGTGGGCGGACAGGAGTTCGGTCCCCATGTCCGACCCGTCATAGTTGCGTGGACCACGCAGCCACTGCACGTAGAGGTGGGAGAAGGCGGGAGGGGCGGCGGGGAGCAAGGCGACGGCGAAGGGGTCTCCCAGGGAGGTGACGGAGTTGGCCCTCAACGGCGCGTCCGCTTCGTCCGGGAAGGCGAAGGAGCCGCTGCCGTCGTCGTCGTCGTCCCTGCGGAACACGAAGCGCTCCAGCATCATCCACGAGGCCTCCACAGCCGGACGATCTGAGGTCAACATAGTGGTGGACATGTTAAGCATCGGCCATAACGAAGAGGTGTTGCCGTACTGAGCCATGGCCGTGGATCGGCGAAGACGAAACGAACTTTCAAGGGATTATATTAGGGTTTGAGCACGCGGTCGCGGCGCACAAGGGAAAAGGGGATCGTGTTGTGGCTTATATGAGAAAGAGGTTTTGAGACGGACGATCGACTGGAACACTTTCCGTATCTTCTTCGCTCGGTTCGGCATCTACTCCACGGTGGCCTCAACTTGCCGGGCCACTACACTTTACGCGACCATATTGTTCAGCCGCGAGAAGCGAGAACAACCCCGACATTTTCTATTTGGCGCCACAGGCGCCAGTTAACGTGCATTTTGTTAACTGGCGCCTGTGGCGTACTTAAATAGGCCGACCCATCTAGGCGCCGGATGATGATTTTTTTTTGAAAATTCTATGAACTGTTTTGAATATTGATGAACTTTTAAAAAAATTCAAAAGTTTTTTTAGATTGATGAACTTTTTTGAATATTGATAATTTTTTTCGAAATTTAATGAACATTAGTCTTGAAAATGGATGAACTTTTTTATTTATAAACTTTTTTTTTCAGTTCCATGAGCTTTTTCTAAAAACACGTGAAATTTTTTCAATTTCTATAAACTATTTTCAAATTTAATGAACTTTTGCTAAATTGGATGAACTTTTTTTCAATTTAAATGAACTTTTTTCAAATTGATGAACTTTTTTCAAAGATATGAGCGTATTTTTTCAAATGAATGAACCTTTTTTCTTTAAATCTGTAAACCTTTGTTGATTTCATATTTTTATTTTCGTCACAAACTTTTTTTTGAAAAACTGGGAGCAGCACGCTAGTGGGCCGGCCCATGCTAGCAGCGCTGCAGGCGCCGGATCGTTAACGGGCGCCTGCAGCGCTGTATAGGAGCTCCCTTCCAGAAAGGCTCTGTGTTTTGTGTTTCGTGCACAGGCCGTATTGGCGTATTACTGGGCCTCTAAGCATTATGGGCTTTGAGGCTTTTTGTCTTACTGCTGGGTTTATGCACCCAAATGTTAATGAAGCTAATTAGACAGAAAACCATCCGGTTAGATTAATTAGTCCCACACCGCTTGCACTGCTCAGCGGAGTTGGTCGTGCGTGTATAAGAGGAGGGGGAAGGCTCCAGTTCTAACTTATACCTTTCTCGGCTTTTTGCTAAGATCAAGCATAGTATTTGTTCTTATTAGTTTAATATCTGATATATGGATCACATGTCCACAATGATGTTAAATTTATTTTTTATGGAAAGGATCCAAAATAGTGGCTTGCCACTAGGGTCCTTAGGTGTTCCTCGGGCATTGCACTATAGCCTGGGTGTGGCACACCCTAACCAAAGCTAAATTAACATTTTTAATTACTTGGTATGTGATTTTATCAAGCCTAACCGTGGCTAAAAATGTTTATAATGAGCTGTTATAGTATTTGACCATGTTGCCAACTCGGGTGGTTGAAGGTAAATGGGTTTGCACATGCAATTTGTGTACAAAATATCTTTCCTAAATTCTAAAAAGTGCAGCTGTGCTCGTTAGTCGTCCCGAGCGCACGCGCTATCGACAAAACAACATACGCGTCGCCCACCTCCCGCACCTTATCCACTCATCCCACCTGCTCATCGTCCCACCACCAGCCGCCCTGCGCTTCCTCCCTGAGATGCGTCCGTCGCCCGCTCCTTCTCCAGGCCACGCATCCCTCCGCCGTCGTGCTCCTCCTCCCGGTTACGCGGCTACCGCCCCGATCCTCCTCCCGGCGCCGCGCGCCACACCAAGCACAACCCCGGCCGCCGCCTCCTCCTCTTACCTACTCCCAATCCCGGCGATGAGTGCCGCACCCAGCAAGTGCTCGGCCGTCGCACGCCGCGCCCGACAGGACCTGCTGCCTGATCTCCTGCGCCGCCGGTCGCCAGCCCGTTATGCGTCCCTACGACGTCGGCTTCCCCCTCGGTCATGTTGTGCCAGCTCTGCGCGTAAGGTCTACCATCTTCTCTTGATTCTGCAATTCGATGTGATTGTTGATCAACCAGTTCTGTCCGGAACCACCAGGAGCAGCAGCAGACGCCGACGGTGGCGAGATGCAGCCGCAGCTAGCCTTCAAGGCGCTGCTGCAGACGCAGCCGTTGAGGGAAGTACGTCCAGAACGCCATCAAGTTCCTCTCCTTCCTCAAAAACAAGGGCCTGACCACTGATGAGATTGAAGAAGAAAAGATTTGTGAAATGTACAGTTTTTAGAACCTATCTGTATTGCCTGTGTGATTGATGCAGGGCACTTTTTTGCTAGGTGGTGAGGGTTGCTTGAGAAGGTGGAGTGTGCTCCCACAGTGAAGGAATTCGAGAAGTTCTGCCGTTTGTATACTCGCTGTAAATTCTGAACTGGCTTTGTATTTGTAATAGAAGTAGAACTCGTGGTGCATTCTGAACTTTGCCCATTTCTCATTTTGTTTTGTGATGCAGACTGGTGTGTGTTGCTTCGCACTAGGTAATCCAATCGAAGTGAATAATCAGCATGAGCGGCTATTTTTTCTTCAGGCAAATTTTTCTGTGTGATCAGGCAAGTTGTAACCAACACTTAGGCAAGTATTCCCTCAAAAAAACACTTAGGCAAGTATGTGTCAGTATGGAGGCTGCCCTTTCGTTTTGTCGTGCAAAACCACCTAGCAAATTAAAGTGTAGACATAGTGTATGTTTATTTTGCCTATAAAAGATTGCAAATTATATGCATTATCCTGCATGCAGCCTAGGAATGCATCGTTGTAGCTTGGCCGTGGTGCATCGAGGAGACTAACTTGGTATGGGTTTGTGCTCGGTGTTTTGGGAGCACATTTTTTTACTTGTAATAAATAATCGTAGGTGTTGGCATAAATAACCAAATGGGTATAACGTGCCTCCTAGGTTGTTGATTTGGTTGGTGTTGTAGTAGTTACAACATTTTGCATTTTTAAAATTGATATAGTAGAGAGCATAAAGGGTTGATTATAGTAGTCTTTTAAGTACTGAATGTAGTTTTTGCCTCAATATAAATAGTACTCTCCTGCCTTCCTGCAATTAGACTTGCTTAGAGCCAGGAACATGTCGCTGTTACAAATCTGAACTTTTGACCTTTTTGCTGGTTTGCCATTTGTAGCTGTACAATTGATCTGTAACTCGTCTAATTTGTCACAGCGGCTGCATGCACTATTGCTGAATTTGGACGAATTAGATGGCTCCACCGGCTGCGCTGCTTTTGTTGTTTTAATTTGCACAAAAGTTGCAATTTCCAATGGAATAAGTTGCCTCAATATAAATAGTACTTGCCTAAATCACTCGGTAAAAGTTTCCTACATGTATGATCAGATTTTTTGGACGTCGATGCATGTAAAACACAAGTTGCCAAAGATTATTAGCAAAACGAGTGCACAACCAGGGAGTCTAAGGCCTCCTTTGGTTCATAGGGTATGAATATTATAGGAATAGGAAAATCATAAGAAGTGAGATGACATGCATCTCAATTCCTATAAACAAAGAAATGTCATTTCATGCATAGAATATGAATTTTCCCATTGAGTCTAGGCTAATGTTTTTTCCTTTGAAATTTGAAGGATTGATTCCTATGCTACATAGGAATAGGAATCCATTCCTACAAACTAAAGGGCTTCAAATAAATTTTTCCTACAAAGTTCCTATCCTTTATAATTCCTACAATATTCCAATGAACCAAAGGAGGCCTAAACATCAAGAGCTAATTCATGGACCTAGCTCAGCCCCTTGTGTGTTTTGTAATAGGGGGTGGAGGTCTATAATGGAATGTCGGTTCACTGGCCTAGACCACTTGTGTCCACACCTTTCGACCATTTTGTGCTCGTGACGGCCACCTCTCCGTTCTGGTCCTTGACCCCTCCCCCACGCTTGGGGTCCGCCAGCATGCCCCGACCGCCTCCTCGCCCACATTACGGTTGACCATTCTAATCCTGTGGCCAACGTTTACTAGGTAGTTGCCTGGAGAAGCACGTTTTGAGAGTCATGATAGGCATACTAGAAAATCATTAGTTTAATATAGTCATAATAGGCAACTTGACAACAAATTTGCTTCTTGTAGCACCAAAATTGCTCATCTTAGCATCAAAGTTGCTTCAGAAAATAGTTTGTCGAAGGCAACTTAATATGTGATGCTAATCAACTTGACTGTCATAATAGCCAACTTATGGGAGCACTGAGTTGATAGGTTGTCACTATAGGAAACATTGCAACAAAGTACTTTATGTATCACCAAAGTTGATAGGTAGTCATGGCACGCAACTTACATGTGATGCTAGACAACTTGTTAGTCATATTAGGCAACTCAAAAGAACATTGGGCTGATAGGCGACCATGATACATAACCTAACCGAAAGTTGCTTATCTTATTTCAAAAGTTGTCTTCCCGTCCACCAAAGTTGTATATCTGACAAGAAAAAAAGTTCATCAAAAGAAACTTCATAGGTGGCGCTAGGCAAGTCGACGTTCATGATAGCCAACTTATAAAAGCATTGATTTGATATGTAGCTATCATAGACAACCTAGCGACGAGGTGCGTTATGTAGCATCAAAGTTGGTAGCTAGGTAGTCATGGTAGGCAACTTACACGTGATGGTAGGCAGCTTGGTAGGCAACTTATAGGTGATGGTAGGCAACTTGGTAGTCATCGTAGCCAATTCAAAAGAACATTTTGATGATAATCGACCATGATACACAACCTAAGCGAAAGTTGTTTACTGTAAAACAAAAGTTGCCTCTCCGTGGCACGAAGTTGCTTGAGAATATTTTCGTTAGAAGCAATTTCATTGGTTACGCTAAGCAAATTGAGGTCATGATAGCCATCTTTATAAGAGCATTGAGTTGATATGTAGTCATGATAAGAAACAAGGTGGATCATGTAGCAGCAACTTTGATAGGTAGTCATGGTAGGCAATTTACAAGTGATGCTAGGCAATTTGATAGTCATGGTAGCCAACTCAAAAGAACATTAGGATGATAGATGACTATGATACACAACCTAACCAAAAGTTGCCTCTCCATGGCACCAAAGTTGCTTGAGAAAAAAAGAAAGGATCGTCGAAAGCAACTTCATAGTTGATGCTAGGCAACTTATATGTCATCCTAGGCAATTTGGCAGTCATTATAGCCAATTCAAAAGAACATTGGGGTGAAAGTTGCCTACTGTAGTTCAAAAATTGCCTTTCTGTGGAAACAAAGTTGCTTGAGAAAATAAGTTCATCAAAAGCAACTTCATAGGTGACGCCAGGCAGCTTGACAATCATGATAGCCAACTTTATAAGAGCATTGAGTCGATACATAGTCATGATAGGCAAACTGGCAACAAGTGCTTCATATAGCAGCAAAGTTGATAGCTAGTCATGGTACGCAACTTACACGTGATGCTAGGCAATTTGGTAGTCATCATAACCAACTCAAAAGAACATCTATATGATAGGTGACGATGATGCACACCCTAATCGAAAGTTGCCTACAGTAGTACAAAAGTTGCCTCCCCGTGACACCAAAGTTGCCCGAAGAAAAAAAAGTTCGTCGAAACATATCGATATTGGATCTAGTTTTGAAGAGCTCGTCACCAAGAATCTAACGGTGAAAACGGATCATAATTTTGATGCTTCGTTCAAAAGTTATGACTTTTAAAAAAAATTGGACACATAAAATAATTGCACATGGGACAAAATCTTTTTTTTTTGAAGTGGATTTTGCATCATAGCATTAAGACAAAAATTTACTCTACCTTTTTTGGGTGTGTGCTCCGGAATGCTAGGGAGCACACGTGTGCTCCCTAGTCGTGTCCAATATCTTTTGTGATTATCGACGTGAAGACGTACATGAAAGTCCAAACATGAGTCAAACTAGTTTGGTAGGTATGTTTTCATTGATGCATATAACGAGGACACAAATAATAATGATTTGTTATATTTACGTTTTGGAATTAAAAGTTAATTCCTTTTTAATAGGCGAACGCAAAATTGCCACAATTTAGTCAACCACGCCGACATCGGAAGCGAGATCTTTTAGGACTTCTTATGTGCTCGAGATTGAGCTGAGTATGAAACAACTATGCCGCTCAAACTCTGGCCGAAGTCAAACCGAGCTCGCTCACTTTGTAATATGAGTTGAGCTAGGTCAGTGTAGGTCACAAATTAAACTCATTTGCATAGAGTTAAGACCACTCACTGGAAGACTCTCGTGAATTCCTTCACTCTCTGTGTTCATGGTCCTCTGGGTGCCAGACACCGATGGACATTGCGGGAGATACAATTTTTTTCCCGATGAGCAATCTTGATTCGTGTTGTGTTCCTTGAAGTTGGGTATGAGTTTAGGAAGAGTTGATCTTTGCAATAATCTCGTCTATTGAGCTCTCAAAGTCAATTTCTAGGTGAATATATATAGCGGTATAAGAAATAAAGGAAATAATTGAGTAAGTAGACATAACATTACAGTTTTCATCTCGCAATTAGAGGAAAAATCATGCTGTAAAATCTAGGTAATTCAAATGGCTTTTGTCAATTGCGGTTCCATATTCTATTATCAAAAACAATCATCCCATTACTAAAAGAAAAGAGTAACCAAATTTAGGAAAATAAAAGGACATGAAAAAAGAACACTACATGTAGTAGGCAGATACCGGTTCTACGACATGCCCAAAGAAGTTCCCCTCATAAAATTCAAGGCAATGACAAATTAAAAGGCACCACACGACAGAAAGCAAGAGCATGACTGAAAGATCTTCGAAGAGATGGCTAGTCGTCGCATTGTAAACTAGTTTAGCCACGCTCCAAACAAGTTAGACACAAAATTTGCCTTTTTTAGGCAAAGAAGAAGACCAACCTCTGTGCAAAGCATATGTTCCATGCACATTTCGCTAAGGAGCACTTATGGAAACATAGGTTCCCTCAATCTTTTCGGGTCCACAAATTGACAAAGGTCATATCCTTTTGGCGAGCGGCGGAGGTGCAGTGGTGTAGCTGGCGGCATTGGCAACACAAGCGGCTTCAGGTAGGAGAGAGGGTAGTTGAAATATGGGCCCCACGATGCTGGTGAAGGTATGGGGGCCAAAGGCAACTCCCTTTGTATATTGTTGGAGTTGGGGTGATTTATTGGTGATGGCAAAATGAAATTTTTTGGAGCTGCTTTTTTTGGCCCAATTATCTCAATACTGGAAAATGAGACAGTATTAGGGATCCGTTGGAGATGCTCTTATGAGGGTAATGGAAGGAATGTCATTCTCTTTTCTCGGCTAGAGAGCCCAAGGCTTCATATCAAAACTGAACGGGTATTACAAGAAAACTCCTCGCAGAAGAAAATTTGCATCTCAATCATTTCTTACATGTCGATGACCTGCCAATTGCTGCCGCAAGTGGAGTTTCATGCCAACTCCGGAATAAGAGAGTTTTCTCAACACATGTAGTTGTGAAGTCATCGAACTCTGCCAACAAACATTGTCGCTCGCAATCCAGAAGGACCAGCGACCAAATAAGGAAACAATGTTGCACCAAATGATGAAGGACACTCCAAAACTCCATAGATGTGATGCCCTGTTCCTGGAGACACAACCTTAATAGTTCTCCCATGGAAACGCCGAAAGCATCAAGGACTTGCCATGTATGGTGTAGAGCTGGAGTAGCAAAAGTACAACATGACACAGGGAGCTCCCAAAGCAACGACGGCAGCGACCAAACTCTAATTAATCTCGTTGATTTGAAGAATTGACAAGGACATGAGGTTGCCATCTCACGGAGCGTTGGTGTGGTGGGATGGAGTTGCATCGCGGTTTTTCTGTCC
The DNA here is from genome assembly GCF_002162155.2 of Triticum dicoccoides. Lineage (NCBI taxonomy): Eukaryota > Viridiplantae > Streptophyta > Magnoliopsida > Poales > Poaceae > Triticum > Triticum dicoccoides. The sequence continues at coordinate 583,463,111 of NC_041380.1, forward strand.
GAAGACCCGCACCGAGGGCGATTTTGAAAGACTTCTATCCTATTCGATCACCTCTTGGCGTGCATTCCAATCTTCTTCCAGCGATATATTGGAGTTTCTCCACCCCTGTCGGTGGAGCCATTCTCATCCACTCCGAAGGACAAATTATGGCTGAATTGTAGTTTCCATTTCTCAAAGTGCGGTTCGCATTTCGATTACGAATGTTGCGACGTGATTGATACATGGCTGTGTCCATGTCCTGAATTGTTGGATGATTTTTAGAGCCGTTCCTATAACCAACCACCTAAAGCGGGGTACATATATAATGGCACGGAGTATGAACGTCCTCATTTCGGCAGCATGTCTCTTTCTCACCCCCGCTCGATCGATGATTAAGTACAGTTAACTACTAGTACTCCACGATAAACACAAAGGGCATCACGTCAAAGCATGATTGCACGCGATGGCTCCCCTGATCCAATCTGATGCCCACCTACCACATATGTCGATGTGGATCCCTCTTGGCACCAACGTGCGCTGCATTTTCCGTGACAATAGTATTCTATGAAACACAACTAGGCGCTGGACCTTTTCTTTTGACCTTCTCAGTTTTGTGCCAGAGAAGAAAAACAAATGTTTTAATACTAGATAAAATTGTTCGTGTGTTGCACCGGAGCACAAATATTTTGCACG
>NC_041380.1:583463965-583467149 GCF_002162155.2 Triticum dicoccoides
GTTGGGGAAGACAAATCCAGCGAGCCACCGGTGATCCCTTCGTCCTCATCGTTCTCGTCGTCAGTCCCGCCCACTAGGCATGCTGAGTTCAATTCTAGAATCCACAAGGGACCAGAACCTGCTGCCGACCCGCCCGCTAGGCATGCCGGAGGCGGCCGCCCGGGACGCGTCGGTCGCCGTCGCGGGAGCCACCCATGTCGCCCATGTCATCGCCTGTGGCACATAAGCCTTTCTGTGAGTATCTCTACTCCTAATGTCTGAGTTGGTAGGATTGCGTCCACGGTTTACTTTCGTCTGGTTTATTTTCGTCTGGTTTATTTTCGTCTGGTTTATTTTCGTATCACATCCCACCACCATATCTCATCAAGTTGTTTTTTTTACCTTCACAATAAAAACTTTCCTAACCTTTCCAAAGTTTCCTAACTAGACACATTATAAACGGGAAGGAATTGATAGCACGTTACCAATCAATAAAATTTAGTTTTATGACAATCAATTCTAAATCTTAATCTCTACTCCTAATGGACGAATTGGTTGAATAGTCCCACCATTTTCAACCGGTTTATTTTCAACCGGTTTATTTTCAACCGGTTATTTTTCGTCTGGTTTATTTGTCCCACCTCCCACCTGGTTGAATAGTCCCACCATTTTCAACCGGTTTATTTTCAACCGGTTATTTTTCGTCTGGTTTATTTGTCCCACCTCCCATCTGGATTGATAGCCTTTATGGTAATCAATCACAATTAATCCACGTATGGAAAGGCTATAAACTCAGAAATCTCATCAATCCAGTCTTTATGGTAATCAATCACAATTAATCCACTTATGGAAAGGTTATAAACTCAGAAATCTCATCACCGTTTTTTCGTCATCCTACCACCTCTGCTCAGTATAACCGGTACAGGGAGGAGAAAAGAGAAAAAAAAGCCCAGCTCGCACGAGCTTCCTCCTCGATCCCATCTCGACCTCCGTCCCGCCGCCACCTCCTGCCCCGCCCCGCCCAGCCTCACCGCGCGCCGCCCGCCGCCGACGCTCCGCCCACCGCAGCCGCGCCCGCACCCATCTCCCATCGATGCGCCACCATCTCCTGTATCCATGCTCCGCCGTCTGAATCCCGCCGTCGAGTCTGTCCCGCTCGCCGTGGCCAATGATCGCATCGACCGGGACCGCATCCCTCCCCAAACGGCGGTGATGACGGAAGGCGCCGCCCAGCTCCTGACTGACGGAGTCGCCGGGTTACCGCTCCTCGGGGCCAGCCCCTCCCCCGTGTCGGGTCGCGCATCGGCTTGGAGGCCCCTCGGGGCTGCCGCCGATGCGGGAGTCCTGCACGGCCGTGGGGACTGGGGACCAAGCGGCGGGGCCCGTGTCGCGCTCCTGTTGAGGGCTTGCTGGGGTTGGCCGGGATCTGAGCCGCCGTCGATGGATTTCTTGCAGGTTGGCTACATGTTGCTTCGGATTTGGTACTATCCCCATCTCCCTCTCTCCCTGGACAGCCGTGGACAGGCGGACGTGCTCCTACTCCTCACAAGGCACCCACATTCTTTATTAGCAAGCCAATCCAAAACTTCAGCATGCATTTTTTTTTGAAAGGACAATTAAGTATCTTTGTTAGTAACATCTTTGTCAGAAATTAGAAAAACGCCAGTGCATTAGTTGAGCTAATCAGCTAGCTTCATCTCTTGGATTATGAATTGATAGTATGGCACATGTTGTATCGTTATAAGCAATTTTTGTTAGGAGGTAAGATTTTAGTGTCGTACTCGACCACGACAAGCAGCAGCTCGCGAAGCCTTTGCAATTCATGTATTTACAACATTTACAGTTCATCCAGTTGAATCCTTATATTGTAATTCTATTCCCTACCCTTTCTTACTTGTAGGAAATTCAAGTGTGGTACACATGTGAGTATATTCTCCTTCCCTCTGTTGTATGCATGTGGTCATTTGTTATCCCGATTCTTGAATATTGAAGACTATTTTAGTTGCTCCAGATTAAATTTGATAAATACAATTTCCTTGTTGGTTCCATCTGAGTTGTATTATTGATTTGGGCAGTTTTCAGTAATCTTAAGCCGTCTTCAGATTTTAGCTTCCTCAATTATTCTGAATTATTTAACCTCAGTATGAGGTACATGTGTTCCAAAGATTAATCCTGAGAAATTTGTAGTTGACCAGTTGGGTCTATTTAATTTGTTCAGTAGAGTGCAACGGCAGACACCATTGTTCAGATCTATTCTAAAGCAGCATTATTATCACTGCAATATCTTTGTTACTTCAACCAAATAGTTCAGCCGTGTCTTATTGATTTGGATGGGTTCTTACTAATCTTTAAGCCAACTTCAAATTTTAGCATGCTCGGTCAATCTGGATTATTTAGTGTCAATTTTGATGCATGTCTTTAATAAAATAAGAAACTGATTTTGGGTGCTAAAATAAACACTAAACACTACTTGTTCATGGCAACTATGTGTAGAAAGACGATCACGGTGGAGATCCCAACGGTCGACGTGAAGCCAGGGTGGAAGAAGGGCATGAAGATCACCTTCCTAGAAGGAACAATCTGATATTTTTCGGTACAGTTGTGGCTAGCGCGCAACACTATCATAATTTAAAAACACTTAAAAATTCGCCCAAAAAATCACTTCGTACTACAAAAATACATTCTTCTCAAAAAATGTTATTTTATAAAGTTTACATTTTAATGAAATATTAAGTTTTATTAAAAAAAGAAATTTCCATGTTCAACATTTATTAGAATTAGATATTTAAAATGGCGAAAATGACCCATCAAGCAGGTTCTACCATTTTTATCGCCCGGTACTGTAATTTCTATACATGTGAAATTTAACATGCATTATGTTTATATATAACTTTAACAAAATATTCCAAAAGCGTGTGGCGACGCACGGTATGTTCTAGAAGATGTGTTTTTCCGTAGTGTTTCTAAATGGTAAATTGTATGGTTTCAAGCACCTAAGAAAAACGTCCTACACTGATTTGATCTGTTCGCTCGCTTGCCCCACCCCCCCTCGCGGGCGACATGTGAATCCCCGACCCCCCCTCTCCTCCAATCCCTCCTCGTCTTTCCCCCCTGCCGCCGCCGGCGTGGTCCGCTAGGTCATTCCCACGTGGTGCTGGCAGAGGCGGGCCGTTCTTTCCCTGCTCACGCGTTGGGGATGTGTGTG
>NC_041380.1:583467159-583483848 GCF_002162155.2 Triticum dicoccoides
GGCGGTCCGATGTGCGGCGGTGTGGCTCTCTGGTGGTGGTGGCGAGGCATCGGGGGGTGCGGGTGGTGGCGGCTTTGTTGGCCGACGTGCTGCAGTGTGGCAACAGGGGCTGCCCTGACCCATTTGGGCTCGGTCGGGCCAGTAGGGGCCTGGTAGGCCCCTGTCGTCACGTCTGGTCGGCTTCGCGGCAGCGACGAAGGTTGTCCCCTCTCATCGGCTGAGTTGCGGATGCCCCCGAGCCCCTTGGCTCCTCTTCCCTCCTCCAGATCTCGTGTCGGTGGCCTCAGGAGACGACGAAGTTGGTTCAGTGAACGTGGTGGCAAAGGCTGGTGGGCGGCAGGTTGGTTGGTACACTTCAGATCGTCCGGGGTGGTGGTGGTTGTGTTTGGGTTAGTGAAATCCCTGGCGGCTCGTCCAACATCGACGTGGTGCAGCCTGCAGGCGCCGCCGGACCTCCCTAAAGGTCGTCGGGTATACGCCTTCCCCACTGTAGTCTACGTTGTCAATAGTCAAAGACGGTCTTGAAAAACGTACTAGACCCTGTATAGATGGAAGGAGGGAGTATGTAAAATTTGACATGCAACAAATACAAATTTTTAAAAGCCCGTGGCAACGCACGGGCAGTCTACTAGTAGAATGCCCGTGCGTTGCAACGGGCTTTTAAAGTGCTCTTCATTTGTTCCCTTTGTCTTCCCTTAACTAAAATGTTTCTCACAGTGATATGTGAACTCATAAATTTACAACCAAACCAACATATCAAGAGGTAAAAACATATTTATCGAAGAGCATATGTACATCAGATTCAACATTAAGGTTCTGATGTCCGGTAGATTGAGAACAAAAAAAATGGTGACTTACCAACAAATCTCATTTATATTTCAGAACATGGTTGTCCTACAATTGTGTGCCTACAAGATCTTTCTTCCCCTTCCTCCCTCCCTCCCTCGATCTATCACCCCTCTCTCCCCTCTCTCTCACTCACTCTCTTAATCTCGAATGTGTTGCCTTCTGAAGAGGGCTCTAGCGGTCTAGTAGCCGTCTTGTGAGCTGGTCGTCATTCTTGTTGTTGGGGGCGACAGCGAATGAATGAGACATGGGTATGTGAGGCATCACAAAAATGCGATTTCAAAATTTTATTTGGAAAACTTTTCTAGCTCAAACTGCTTATTCAAGTTTGAAAATCAAATCACATGTATAGAAAACATTTTTTTCACAAACAATATGGGTGCAAGGAGACATGTATAAGGGCATATGTTGTAGAGGAATATCGACTTTTTATACATGGGAGGAACCAACAAAGAAATAAAAATTTGAGAAAATGTTGGGCACAACTGTATTCTCACATGTGGACCTACAATAGATGTTAGTAAATAGATACTCCCTCCATCATCCCAAAATAAGTACCTCAACTTTATAGTTGTAGACGGGTATTTTAACTGCTTCATTTCTTGAGACACTTATTTTGGGACGGAGGGAGTACTTCAGGAGTCACAACGACATTCTTAAAAGTGTTATTACCCATCCAAAGAAAGATATTTATGTTGCATAAACACCAGAAACCAAAATTCAGCCCAATAAAGTGTACTGATCTTAGTTATTAGCATTACTCACTTGATAGGAGCCGTAATAATCTGCTCATATGTTGCTCCCTTAAATCTAAGGGTGAAATAAACAACAGAAAAATCGACAGTGGGAACATGGAAGGCCATTCCAATCAATTTTCTAACGAGTTCTGGAAGCACCTTACCAATAGCATGCAAGAAATGAAGTAGTTAAAATACTCGTCTACAACCATAAATGACGTAGTTTGCGTACCACGAGAAAGTATGTTCAGTCCTAGCTTGTCTTACGAGTAATATACTCCCTCCGGTCCTTTTTAGTCTACATATAAGTTTTGTCTGAAGTCAAAGTATCTCTATTTTGACCAAACTTATAGAAAAAAATATCAACATGCACAATGACAAATCAATATTATTAGATTCGTTATGAAATGTAGCTTCATAATTCATATATTTGATATTGTAGATGTTCATATTTTTCAATATAAATTTGGTCAAACATTGCAAAATTTAACTTGACACAAATCTAATACGCGGAGTAAAAATGCCGGAGGGAGTATGTAAAACAATTTTTTTCAAGGCTGACAATAATGTGTTGTGTCCATAACATTGAAGATATACTATGAACATGTCACCTTCTAACATGCCTGCAACTCCTTAATTTATTTCTCGGAGGATGATTCAACAATCTTCAAGTGTACAGTAGAAGCTCCATCTTTTCCTTTCCCCACACCCGTGCAAGAATGCCGCAAGTTCCATGTCCACCTCCCTCTCGAGCAAGACTTGACCGACTGCCTCTCCCCTCCGGCTTCCTGCACCTCAAGACCACATAAAAAAAATCAGAAACCACATAAACCGGTCCACAAAGCACTGAACAAAATTAGAACATACTTGAAGTCGCATACACCATGTTTTCCATCGATGGCGCCTACATCCCGTGGCGCATCAATCATAGGCTAAAACGCTCAGAACTTCCAATGATGACATGATAAATATCAAGCATGTGATAACAATGGAGTCTGATGTACAAGAACTCTGATGAAAGCATCACTAAATCTAGCAATACTTGGTTATGTAGTTTCATGCATGAACAATTGAACATTCATACACGCTCAAATAAAGAGAGCATGTTATATATTCAAATTTCGAGCTTGGCACGGAAACTGAAGATAGTCTAAAAATTCAAGCATTGGTGTTTTTGATGATCCTGCTAGTACAACTTTTATAGTTAGGATAGTCGCCTTGCTATTTCCATTTGAAAGAAAAAAAACACCAACAATTGGGACGGGTATGGCGATGCGACCCCTCACCTGCGTTTCTGCAAAACCTTGTTAGTTGCTAGCATCCATAGCTCAAGCTCACCCCTTCGACTGGCAGCGTGCGAGAGACCGCACCGGCCGGCCGCTGCTGACTGGCGGGAGCAGGTGAGGAATGCAGCGACACACACACACACACAATCATCATCATCAAGCAAGCAGCCAAGCACACATAATTATAGAACTAAAACTACGGTTTTCATAGTTGAGAAACAGGGTGGACATTGTTGGAGCTGATCCCCAACTCCTTCTTCCTCTCAGTTTCTCACAAGTTCGCACAGGAACAATGGAACACAGAAGTTTTTTGGCGTCGTGCTGCTTCACACAGCCATGACCTTTTCTCTCTGTATTTCTCTTTCTCAAAGCAAACATACGTACAACTCTTAAATAAAACACACACGCACGCACACAACCGAGGCAAAGCCGCCCTGATTTTTGTGGCACTAACCCATGCACCAACGCACCACTAACCAACTATCCCATGCGGCTAATCTTCTTCCTAGACGTGGCATGCAATACTAACAAACTCACCCGTCTACTCCTCAGGGCCTTGGCTTCAGCTTACCGTTTCACACGACGGCGTGCCGATTCACACGACACCACATCTCACCATCTACATCGCTTCACACGATCTGGCATCTCACCTTGCACACTTGCTGCTCCAAGACTCCTACCCATGACACACCTGATGAACTACATGCAGTACAAAAGCAAAAAACACATGCAGATATGAAATCAAGATTAAACCAAACAGACGTAATAAGGTGCGGCAGGATGGATGGATTGTGTTGCCTTTTGAATGTAGTCGAGACATCACATCATGTTGAAGAAGTTGTCCTTGCTGCCGCTCACCCATGCCACCACTTCGCTTACCGCTTTGTCCATGGTGAAAATCCGACCGCCACCAGCGACCAGCCTCACTATAGCGACCGGATCCTCTGTCATCCCTAGGATTTCCGATACGCAGCTACATCCACGTGCTAGTCCTGGCCGCCGTGAGGACGAGGATGAGATCGTTGGTAGAGAGGATCACAATCTGGATGAGACCAAAGGAAAGATTGTAGAGTGTTTTGTGATTGAGAATTTGTGGGCCTAGGTCCCTAGCTAGGCAAGGAAAGTTAAGATTTTTGGAAGGAAAGATTAGGACGGGGATGGGGAGGATCTTCGGTGGTGGGGGTATGGAACGAAATCAAAGACGTGGGGTGGGCCTGGGGATTTCGTTCGATCGATAGGTTAAGAAACGAAACGACGGTTTACTCGTAGCGAGACGATCGAGGGGCCTCCCTCCCTCTTTCGAGCGAGTCGTGGACGATTTTAGGAAGGTGATCGAAATTTTTTAATGCAATTGTTTAATCCGTAATTTGGTATTAAAATATTATGAATATAAAAGCCAAATAAGAAACCAATTCGGTTTTTGATGGGAAGGTGATCTCACGTAAGAAGGTAAGAAAATTAGCACCTACCAAAGAAAGAAGCGCGAGAATTATTACCTGATATAAACCAGGCAGGGTATTAAAGGCAATTACTTTGGTTTTAGTGGCAGGGTGAAAAAACCTATGTATAGGAGAGATGGTGGGAGGGAGGATGAAAAAAGACCAACGAAAATAAACCGTGGATACTATTCACCAACTCAGACATTAAGAGTAGAGATTAGGATTTGGAATTGATTGTCATAAAACAAAATTTTATTAATTGATAACGTGCTATCGGTACATGCCCGTTTATAACGTGTCTAGTTAGGAAACTTTGGAAAAGTTAGGAAAGTTTTTATTGTGAGGGTAAAAAAATCAATGTGAGGAGATATGGTGGTGGGATATGGGACGAAATTAAACCGGACGAAAATAAACCAGACGAAATATAACCAGACGAAAATAAACCGTGGACGCAATCCTACCAACTGCTCCATTAGGAGTAGAGATGTCGATGTGGATCCCTCTTGGCACCAACGTGCGCTGCATTTTCCGTGACAATAGTATTCTATGAAACACAACTAGGCGCTGGACCTTTTCTTTTGACCTTCTCAGTTTTGTGCCAGAGAAGAAAAACAAATGTTTTAATACTAGATAAAATTGTTCGTGTGTTGCACCGGAGCACAAATATTTTGCACGCAGTCGTCATGTTTACACAAATAATGAATCAATACATTTCGGTTAGGTAAAACACGATTTTATTTTAAAATGTAAGATGTGAGACAATTAAAGCAGTTCTAAGGAAAATGCCATAAAAAACCAACAGTGCCGAAAAGGTGGTGGAGTGAGTAAGGAGAGGGCAAACGTAAGAAAGTGACATAAGCCGAAATTACATATACTTTAAATAAGAGAGATTTGATAGAAGACAAACAATTCATTGTCTACCGGTGGATCTAAACATTCTCAAAAGGTGACAAGGCTTTGCTACCGACGCCATCGATGGGGAATGCAGAAGGACAAAGACCTCGACTCCCCCAAAATTTGGATGCATATGAGTGTTTTTGTAAATGTTTATGTTACTTAATAAGTTAATATATGACCTTTTGCACACAAAAAAGTAGAATAGGAAAGAAAACTACATCTGTAAACAAATATAAGATGTTCCATATCTAGTGACCCACAACGTCGGAGTATTATTTAGCAAGCAATTAGGACCCCAATAAATCCCGAACGTTTCGAATTTGATCATGGCAAATCGAAAGTTTTCTATGACAACTTTAGTGACGCGAGATGACTAATTTAGTTGACAAGCATGACAAATTCATGCTCAATGTGTTTTTTACCAGAAATTTATTGTGTGTGTCAATTAAACTTGTCATCCTTCGTCGAGTCAACAAAATTATCGTCGAAAACGTTTGATTTGCCAGGGCCAAATCCTTAACGTTGTTTATAATTTCTGAACAATTATGGACATTGATTGACGCTGACTACTTTTCCATATATCGACCCACGAGTAGTCGTCGCTCGGAAAAATATCCAGACGAGACAGCGAGAGGTCGTAAGATAAGAGCAAGTTGGGCCCACCACCACTTCGTCCAGCTCAGCAGACCCCAGGACCCGCCCGAGTGACTGCCATGTGGGCCAGCATTGGTGCACGACCGGCGAGCCGGACGGACGGACAGACAGACAACCCACGTCCCTCTCCTCTTCCCCATTTCAACGGGAGGCGCAGCGTAGGGTCGCATCGTCTTCCTCCGATCTTCTACCCCTTTTCTTCTCCCATCTCTCTCTCGCTCATCCGTCCGGCGAGGTCGCCATCGACAGACAGAGAGAGCTAGGAGAGCGAGGCGCCATGAACGGCGGCAGCAGCGGCAGGGGCGGGGGAGGCGGAGGGGGAGGGTACGAGAGCGGGAGCGACCATGACGCGCGGAAGCAGCCGCTGCTGGTGAACACGGGGAGCTGGTACAGGATGGGGTCGCGCCAGTCCAGCCTCACGGCGGGGACCTCCTCCATGGCCATCATGCGGGAGTCGCACGTCTCGGCCTTCCTCTGCACCATGATCGTCGCGCTCGGCCCCATCCAGTTCGGCTTCACCGGCGGCTTCTCCTCCCCCACCCAGGCCGCCATCATCCGCGACCTCAACCTCTCCATCTCCGAGGTCCGTCGTTCGTTCTCATTCATTCATTGCCCCTCTCTCTCTCTGGCTTGGCTCGGTATCTTGGATTCTTGGTACTAATTGACGCTGCCCTCGCGCGCTGCAGTTCTCGGCGTTCGGCTCGCTGTCCAACGTCGGCGCCATGGTCGGGGCCATCGCCAGCGGGCAGATGGCCGAGCACATTGGCCGCAAAGGGGTGAGATTTTTCCTTCTTTCTTTCTATGACTTGCTTGGTCATTCTTCTATGCGGTTGTTGTTAGCTGTCAGTAGTATATCGTTGCGAGATGGATCAGTTTGCCGCTGCATGTGGCCTGAAAGTTCACAAGGGTCAACGTCAATACTTGGTTGATTGATGGTTACCTGCAAGCAATAGCAATGCAATCTTTTGGTTAATTCAAATCAAACAAAGTGGATATGATTTTGTATATCAAATGCTGATCATTTTATTCCGATAGCTTGAAATTATGCGCTCCAGAATCGCTGCCTTGCTGGCACAATCTGCTACATTGGGGGTTGACCCTATCATGTCCATGACTCAGCACTTGGTTCTGTCATTGGTATGGTAATCAAGGAATTGAAATGAACCAAATGTGGGGGTGGAGCATTACTGATGTGTCAAACTTCTGAATTTTGGGCGTATCTTCCGCAATGTTTCAGTAGCTAACTGAACTAATGCTCTTCTCTTTACCTCTAATTAACAAGCTTGCTCATTGATTTTGCAGTCACTGATGATCGCTGCTATTCCTAACATCATCGGCTGGCTTGCCATCTCCTTCGCAAAAGTATGACAGTAGTTCATTTTTCAATGGCTTACTTTCACCAGTTGCTGCTTCTGAACCTGACACTTGTCGGCATTTGTTTTACAGGACACTTCTTTCCTGTATATGGGACGATTGCTTGAAGGATTTGGGGTCGGTGTCATATCCTACACGGTTAGTATAACAACACTTTGTGCCTGCTTATTATTATTTATTTATTTTGCATTGAAGATCTATGTTTCGATATGTCTATCTAGTTAAGTTATTCAGAAAAAAAGGATCAACAGGGTGTCAGTAGTATGGGGACAAAATGGACCATCCTCAGTATGGTGTTTATTTGTTGTTAGAAGAATCTTGGACTAGTTACAAAACATAGTCCTGATCTGTTATTTTTGTCATAACAGGTGCCAGTATACATAGCAGAGATTTCTCCTCAGAACATGAGAGGCGCCCTAGGCTCTGTGAACCAGGTATGCTTATCCTCACAACCAACTTGTCTTTTTCGTCAGACCAAGACTTCAGTTTGTTTTTTGTTGGACTCATTATACAATTGTTTGCTCAACAGTTGTCGGTAACGATTGGTATCGTGTTGGCCTATATTCTCGGCATGTTTGTTCCTTGGAGGATGCTTGCAGTGATAGGTAACGTGACTTAAGGTCGACGCATTACTGAACTTGGTTGCTTTCACCGTCAGTTTTCGGTTAACGTCTGAGGTTTCAGTTCACAAGTTCAGTAACAGTAAATGCCATGTTGGCAAATATGACTAGAGTCTTGAGATGTCCTATGCAAATATTTCATTTCAGCTCTTAAAGGAAAAGTTACCGTGTCAGTAAAGAATGCTGATTTCCCCATTGCATTGTGGGCTTAAGTGTGTCTGTATGTGTCTAGTTTCTAAGCCTCTGCTATTTCTGATTCAAATCTCTGGGATGTCATTCTTGTAGGAATCTTGCCATGCACAATATTGATACCAGGCCTATTCTTCATCCCAGAATCTCCAAGATGGCTGGTTTGTATACGCAAATGTTGATACGAAGTGCTGCATCATTCTGAATTCTTTATTAACCACTTATGTGCATCAATCTCCAGGCAAAGATGAACAAGATGGAGGATTTCGAAACCTCGCTACAAGTTTTGAGGGGATTTGAGACTGACATCACCTCAGAAGTGAATGACATAAAGGCAAGCACCTGCCTTTCTTCTTCTGGACTGAATAACTGCAAATAGATACTGTATGTGTTATGTACTTTCAGCTTAGTCACCAATATTTGCTTTAACATTGCACACATTATGCAGAGGGCCGTAACATCAGCAAACAAAAGGGCGGCGATCCGTTTCCAGGAGTTAAACCAAAAGAAGTTCCGCATGCCCCTGATTGTAACTTCCTTAACTTGCCGGTTTGTATTTCATACCAAAATTCATAATACATCCTGTAATAATGGTGATTGTGGTACAACTTGTCAGCTAGGAATTGGCCTGCTTGTTCTACAACAGCTAAGCGGAATCAACGCTATACTGTTCTACGCAAGTAGTATCTTCAAAGCTGCAGGCAAGTTGAACAAGTTGTTAGAATGTTTTTTCAGAGTTATATTATAGCCGATTTTAGCTTCTATATCTGACATGAAAAGCTCTTCAGGTATTACAAACAGTGACTTGGCCACATGTGGACTTGGAGGTATTCAGGTGTGTAACTCGCCAGATTTTTTTCTTGTCTCTTAGTAGTTCACATTATGCTGCTGACAGCATTTTTCATCAGGTTCTTGCCACTCTAGTTACAACCTGGTTACTAGACAGGGCTGGCCGGCGTATCCTACTCATCGTAACTCCCTCCTCCCTGTGAAACTAGTTTGTTACTGTAGTTGTCTGTAACTATAATCTAGCTCTCACTTCAACTTCCAGATATCTTCTGCTGGGATGACTATAAGCCTTCTTGCGGTTGCCGTCATATTTTTTATCAAGGTATGTTTAGGTTTCTGTACTACAGGGTAACACAATAAATCACAGGACCTGTTCTGTCAATCTGCTGAACATTTTCTTATATAATGATGGTTTATTTTTTTCCAGGACACTGTTTCACAAGATTCTCATATGTATTACATATTGAGCATGGTCTCCTTGCTTGCTATTGTGGTACGTTTATCCGTCAGTTAAATTGTTTGGTCTGAAAAAATTACATCGCAAATATGCAAGATGTGCCTGAAATACTAACTTGACACTTCATTCAGGCTTATGTTATCGCCTTCTCCTTTGGTATGGGCGCCATTCCATGGGTCATAATGTCTGAGGTACTTAGAATTTGCATACTCATCATAGTTCATAAAACTATTTTGTTATGTCGCATTGCCACTGGAGCATTCACATAACCATACTTTTGGACTTGTTATGTTTACAGATCCTTCCGGTGAGCATCAAGAGTCTTGCAGGAAGCTTCGCGACGCTTGCCAATTGGCTCACTTCCTTTGGGATAACGATGACAGCAAACTTGCTGCTCAGCTGGAGTGCTGGAGGTTCACACTCACTCTTGTGCTTTCTCTGTTCCCCTAGAGTAGTAGAATTATTATGAAGCCATAGCCTGACGCAAGTTACTTATGTTTTACAATTATCTCTGCAGGTACCTTTGTGTCCTATATGCTTGTGAGCGCCTTTACACTCGTGTTCGTCATCCTCTGGGTGCCGGAAACCAAGGGAAGAACGCTCGAGGAGATACAGTGGTCATTCCGCTGAGCCCGGGAGGCCGGAGTAATTCTTCCTGAATGGCATTGTTCTGCAAGTTGGGCATTGTTTTAGTTTTGTACAAGTCCAAGACGATTCTTCCTCGGTGAAGGTCAAGCATTTTTTCTGTCCATACAAAGTTGTGTATATTCTTGTACAACATTGGTTCAGACTTTCAGTTGGCTTTGTAAAGGGGGCCTGTGTAGTGACTCTCATCAGATTATACTGCGGTTTTGTGTTTACTGTACCATGGTCAGCCGAGATTTTTCGAAATAAAATGTAAGTGAGAATACTAGTTTCTGAGATGGGTAAACGGCTCTTCGAGCGCCGGGGGAAACCCCATATCCAGTTCCTTGAGTCCGACAACAGCGGCGTCACGGCGTCGTTCCCTTTCATAAAGGCGCCGTCTTGCTGGCTTATGCCGTGTCTGGTACTAGATTCCGAGTGTTAGGGCATTGTCTTAGTTTGGGTTGTTTTTGTTGGTCTGGGTAGTTTAGGTTTAGCGCTGTGTTGTACCTCCTATTTAGGCTGAGCATTTCATGTCTCTCTGTTTTGGGCACCATGTTCATGCCATCACTGGTTGTGCCATGCGATGTACCCCTCTGTATTCTCATTTCAACTCCTTCTATCAATGAAAGATACACAAGCTTTGCGTATTCACGAAAAAAAGATGGGTAAACAGAACAGAAGACACAGTCTTGTCACATTTCCATCATTATGGTGGCAAGGCCTTCTGACTTGACTTTTAGATTGATGGCCTTGGACAATGAACTTCAGGTTGTCCTTGTCTTATACTCATACTAGATAATTGCACGTGTGTTGCAACCGCAACATAAATGTTCTAGGAACTGTCTAATCATCGGCTGTCTGTTCATTTCGGTTTAGGTCGGATTTTTGTCTAGTGGGAGTGTGAGACGTGTCTTTGTTGGCTTTCCAGTTCAATCCATAGCTCTAAAAAATTCAACTGATTTTGTTTGGGTGGTCAGGCCGAATTCCCTCCTTGGAGCCCCCGAAATTCTCCCCTTCTGCCTGCAGTGTTTTCGGTTTTCCACCTCGATTACCGTACTACTAACAGACCGGATTGCAAAACCCATTACCCACCTTTTTTTCCGACGGGGGCCAGTTACCTACCCACACAGTTTTATTCGTGTTCATGGGCTGGCCTATCCCCCCATCCGTGACAAGGCCAGTCCAAAAGAAGTGCAGAAACAAAGTGTATTCTGCTCCAGGGTAATCTGGTCTTCTTCTTCTCAAAACACACACACACACACACACACACACACACACACACACACACACACACACACACACACACACACCACATGACACATGTGGTAAGCAATCCAAATAATTAAAACACACACACACACCCAGCGATGCAGTCGACAGAGACTACCCCCCAGTCAATGAAGTGACTCGGCAGATTACTTTGGTGTTCCATTTATTACTGTACCATTACCGTCAGCCGTGAGGTTTGCAAAACTAAATAAAAATGTAAGCAAGAACACTGATTTTGTTTTAGATGGGTAAACAGAGCAGGAGACACATTCTTCTTGTCAACATTTCCAACATTGTGGTGGTACGGCAAGGCCGATTGAGAGCCTTGGGGACACCGTTGCTGTCTCTATGAAAATACCAAAAAGGAAACTACTTCCGAGGCTAGCTCTCCAGCTGAAACAAGGACAGTAGGTGGTGCCTCCCTCCCTCTCTCTCGATTCTGATCTCAGCAATGCGCAATCAAATTAAAAGGACAAAAAGAGGGGACGTACTAACCGAGGTTATTTGCACTCGTTAAGTACTCCATGTACTACGTACTTTGGCCATATCCACGTCACGCGGAGCGCATCATCGCAATCAGTCTGTCAGGACGCAGGGTCGATCGAGCAGAAATACCTTGGTGCTAGGTACTCCTTAATTAGTTAGCAAGATTTAGTACGTGGTGCGCCTTAATTAGTTAGCAACATTTATCATGGTTTCTGACGAGGTCGGTATGGTCATTTCACTATGGTTTAACCAATTGACTCTGTGTCACATTGATGAGAAAGCCTACTATACCTTTGTTTGGAATGGTGCATCTTGGTGATAATTTCCCAAATAATAACTATAGTATTCTAATGTTCGAATTTGACAACCAGGTAAATATATATCATGCATGGAAATTCAACCGAGGTCTGCACTGATGATGAATTGCGTTTCTTATCCAAGCATGTGAGAGGATTCCTATTGGGTGTCGACGCTCTCCTAGTGCTTAACACCATGTTGATGGTAGTCATAGCCGGGATAGGCGCCTACGGGCATCGCTACCGCCGCCATCCTTTGATCCGCTTCCTCTATCTAGGAGCTACCACCTTGTTCCTTCCCATCGTCTCCTATCTTGCCTCCACCTTCAAAAAATCCTTACACCTTCAACATTTACATAAGATCCGACCGAGTCATAACAGCTGACTGTGGAGCGATTATTCACATGATCCTGGTCATGTTGTGGATTGGTCTTGTGCAGATCGTGGGTACCAATGCCACCGCGATAGTGGCCAGTGATTCAAGAGAAGGTCGAAGCATCACCCCTGCTAAAGTGCAGCTTCTTCAAGCAATATGGACATCCTACCTTGCCTACATCATCATAGAGTCAGGTGGTCATCCATCTGGATATGTCAAATGGTCTAAAGATAATATCTATTATCTCATCTTTGCAATACCATATGCTCTTATCCTGGCCAAACTGCTTTTCAAGTACTATGCATGGTACAAAGCCAAGAAATCATTAGCATTTGGACGTAATCCTCGTCTCATTGTTGGATATATGGATCAACTACGCTATGGAACCCATCATGCTAGACTAGTAACTCAGCAGATACCTCCTCCACTTATAGTTATGAGAGAGGGCAATGTTTTGGTAGAAAACCAACCTCATGGCTACAGCTTGACAAGGATGAGCAACAATGGAATAGTGACGATCGACCAAGTTTGGAAGTTGGATGATACAGTCCTTCCGAGGCCAACGGAGCAACACAAGGATTTATGCCTTTCATTTGCATTGTTCAAGCTATTGCGGTGTCGATTTGCAAGGTACACAATTAGTGAGGATGCCTCTATGAAAGTAAGCAACTTTATAAGACATTTGTTGCTCACGGATTCTGATGATGAAAGGGTCCTTGGGGTGATTGCACATGAGCTTTCATTTCTTCATGATTACTATTATACATCCATTCCAATATCATATTCACGAAGATGGCTACCCATATTGAGTATATCTGTTTCACTCTCAAGCATCGGCTACTGCTTAATTGCCATCGTGTATTGTGTACTTGTGTTTAGTGGTCCGGATGGTTGCCAGATCGGTTACCATGGAGTGTATTGTCATTCTCCTTCTGACACTATGTATATCCCTATTGATGAGATGCGTTTGGGAGAATTGTATCAAGGAATATTATACTTTGACCTTCTTCCGGTATATCTGCTTGCTGCACTAGTTGTGCTTGTTGAAGTGAGGGAAATTACTTCTTGCACTTGCTCCAACTGGACCAAAGTAGCCCTAATTTGTGGCTACGTAACACATACATCTTGGCAGCGATCTCTGATAGTTGGTAAATGCATTGGTCTCGTGCTGAGCTCCAGATGCAAGCTGTTGGGGAACTGGGAGGACAAGATGAACCAGTGCTCAATCCTAGTGGTTCACCCAAGTATTAATCCAATGGTTATTCTTCGACTTATCTTTCATCTCCCTGACCACAAGAAGAAGGTCCCAAGAGTGGTGAAGGTTGCCGTCGTCGATGCAGTGAGAATGTTCGACCCAAAAAAAAATCAGGCACCGAAGCAACCCTGGTGCAACACCTCTACGACTACAGCTACAGGTCGGCAGGGAACTCCTTTAGACATTCCATGGAGCCAAAGGAGTAGCTGATGCCATGCTCATGTGTCATGTCGCCACAAGCATCCTTGCAATGGCGAGTTCACAACGTCAACTTCTCTCCGACCATGAGATCGTCGCCACTCACTTGTCACGATACTGCGCCTATTTGGTGGCGTACTCTCCCAAGCTACTCCCCGATGATGCCGTTTGGTGCAAGAGCTTGTACACGGCCGTCAAGAAGGATGCCGAACGCTCCCTTGCTGGTTCTGGCATTACAATATCAACGTCCGAAATGGACTATGGGCGGCTGGTCGAGCTGCTGAGCATGCGGTCAAAGCACCATGTGCTTAGGGATGGTGTGGAGCTTGGGTGGCGGCTGGCGGAGCTGCCGGAAGGAGAGGAGGTGGCGTGGAAGTCCCTTGCTGAGTTCTGGTCGGAAACCGTCGTTTGCATCGCCGCTTCTTGTGACGACATGGACGAGCATGCGGAGGCCATTGCCCGGGGCGGAGAGCTGATAACGCTCCTATGGGCGTTGCTTTACCATGTCGGGAGTGTTGACGATGCAACAACTGCTGCCACTCATGGTGCTGCTGATGATGTTGTTTAAGTGTGCTGCGTACAATTGTACGTGCGTACTTGCTCTTCCTTTTGTTATGACATTGAAAGCTTTTGTGTGTCGTGCTCCCATTTTGAACAGCATGTAATGATCTTTTTAGTTTTTCAAAGAGTTTATAATTGTTACTGTGACAACGTCGACGATCATCAGTGTCCAAGAGGAGGTTCCTTAGGGGAAAATATCTAGTGATACCAAGCTTTAGGTGATACCATGATACAAGATCCTGGCGTAGAATGACCTAGACGGCTCCTGGTCAGAGATGATCATCAGTATCGCCCTTAGACGATACTGTTTGTATCGATTGTAACCTGAACCACATGTGTCTATCTCGATGAAGGCCAGGCATTTTGTTTTTCTGTCCACACAGCGCCGTGTATATTTTTGTACAATATTGTTTCAGAGTTTGAGTTGGCTTTGTAAAGGGGGCCTGTGTAGTGACTCTCATCAGATTATACTTTGGTTTTGTATTTGTTGTAGCATGGGCAGGCGGGATGCTGCAAAAATAAAATGCAAGTGAAAATTGCAATATAGATACACTTTCGCTTCGGTACAACCCCCCCTAAACACATCAACGTAGGAGATCTCTTCATACCCCTTCATAATAAAGGGTATGATGGTCTTTTTTTCAAAATACGCCAGCGACGATTTTTTTTTTGAGGCAGCTCGCGAAAATAAACAGCGGCTAACAGTAGCCTGGGCCGGCCCAACAGCAAGTCGGTCTATCTGAAACACTGGAAAATCCTAAAAAAAATGTGCACGCGTCAGGTATTGAACATAGGACCTTGCACTCTCAGGAAAATGAGCCAACCACTAGACTGACCCAACTATAATGACAAAGGAGCAGCGCGGTATATTAAGACTATTGACAGCGACATAGCTGAACAATTTTTTAGAATTTTGAACGTGACTTTTTTGAACGCAAAAAAAATTCAAAATTGATTTTTTTAACATGCATACAAATTTTCCGAAAAGTAGAACAGAGTTTAAACTCTGAATAGATTTTGAAAACCAAGATTTTTTTTAAAATTCAGAATAATATTTGGAAACACAAACAATTTTAAAAATCTGATTTTTTTCTAAAAATGCGACCATTTTTTGATATTTTCGAACTTTTTGAAAAATATGAATAAATAAATAAATATGCTGCACATTTTGTAACATTGCGATAAATATGAATAAATATGGTCACCCTAGTACTCCACGCAAAAATTGAATGAATTCAGACAGTAAACATACGTTGCGTCACGTGCGGTAAGTATTTTAGGGACTTTCCACTGAGAAAACCCTAGAAAATGCATAGAATAACAAAAAATAATAAAACTTGACATGGATGCTTGCCATGATGATAGAATACTATGGGAAATAAATGGATCCACTTGATGGATGTGAAAAAAATGCTACGTGACAAAAAATATGTCACAGGACAAATAATACAAGAACCAAAAAAAGTTAATTTTAAAACAATACAACAGTCATCAATGCTCTCATTTTGAAGAATACGAACTGTTTGTATGAACCTTCCTAGTTCGAAACTAGTGAATATTCATGGTAGCAGTCCATATCCTAAACAAAGAGTACATTGAAGACCGATGCTTATGACAAGCAGAGGAAATGGCTATTTCCTTCTCGTTCATCTTTCCTCTCGCTCGGACATAGATTGTTCGCACGAGTTTTTGGAAAAAAAATCATGGGTTTTAGAAAAAGTTTGTAAAAATTGAGACAGGTTTGCGGATCAGAAAATCGTTCATGTATTTGAAAAAAAAAATCAGTGATTTCAGAAAAAGTTCACAAGTTTAAGAAATTAGACACGGACTTAAAACACAGTTCACGGATTTATGAAAATTTCTGGATTTTAGAAAAATTTCGTGAACTTTAGAAAGGAAAAGAAAATGGAAAAAAGAGAAGAAGATCGAGAAAAAAACAGTAGAAAATTGGCTAGACAAAACCGGAAAAAAAATTAAACAAGGCGTTGCCTTTCTTGTTTACGTCACGTCCGAGGGCACGGCTGCGGCCGAGAAACATTTGTAGAACGCATGGGTACATAGGTTGTTCACGAGTTGTTTAGCATAAGAATAAGAAAAGTTGTAGTCTGTACGCCAGCATCAGCTCTACCAGTTGGTTAGTGCACTGTATGAATACAATGTGGTAATGTGGTAATGAGTTTGAATCACACTATCCGCATCTGTTTTTGCATATTAAAATATATATTAATGGGCCAACCTGTGGGTGTTAGCACATAAATGGGCTCCTCGTACGTACAGCGTGCAACGGAACATGCGTATGAAAAAGGAGATGATGCGTGAAAAGACTATATTGC